>NC_056523.1:248338932-248362653 GCF_019175285.1 Sceloporus undulatus
TGTGCTTGAGACCGTGTGCTCATTGCTGAAGGGGAGGAGCTTCTGTGAGTCACATCTGTGAGTCACAGGGGGGCGGAGCTATCAGACTAGCTTTATATACCGCCTTCCAGAGCAGTCCGGCCAGAGAGAGGAGCTGCTTGGCAGCCATTTTGAGACTGTGTGCTTGAGACCGTGTGCTCATTGCTGAAGGGGAGGAGCTTCTGTGAGTCACAAGGGGGCGGAGCTAGCAGACTAGCTTTATATACCAACTTCCAGAGCTGCGCGCCTAATGGCGCGCGAATTTTAGTAGTTCTTTAACTCAACAACTCTGCTCAAGTGGCATCAGGTTAGAATCAGATATTGAAACAGAACCTTCCCTTTAAGTGTAACATAACAGCCAGTACATTCCTTTAGAGAAGTATTCCCAGTAGATTGACCGTTATATTCATTACTAAAGACTTAGCAGTATGGACAACGAGGGATCTGCTGCAGTCACCTGCAACTCTTGTGGGATGTTTCTCTTCTTGCCTACAGAAGTGGACAACTTCACATGCACCAAGTGCAAGTTGGTAGCACTCTTGGAGGAGAAAGTGCAGCAGCTGGAGTCCAGAGTAGCTACACTTCAGCATATTAGGGAACAAGAGGATTTTCTGGACACAATAGAACTAACCATCTTGGATGAGTACCACGCAGAGGAAGATGCTAGGGTGGAAGAGGTCACTTGCCAAACAGAGGAGGCAGACAGCTGGAGGAATGTCACAAAGAGAAGTAAGCCAAGAAGGAATTGTTCGGGGAGTTTGCAGCTAGAGAATCGATTCGAAGCTCTTTCCCTTATCAAGGAGGATGAAGAAGAGCAGCATGGACAGACTTCAGGGACAGAGCAGGGGAGCCTGAGAGTCCCACCCGAGGGAACAGTCGCTGCTAAGCCTCGGAGGAGGCGTGTGGTCGTAGTGGGGGACTCCTTGCTGAGGGGTACAGAAGCAGTGATTTGTAGGCCTGACAAGATGTCTCGAGAGGTGTGTTGTCTTCCAGGTGCAAAGATCCCTGATGTGACAGAGAGGCTGACAAGACTGGTCAAGCCTACTGACCAATACCCCTTCCTTTTGGTCCACGTGGGAACTAATGATACTGCAAGACACAGCATTCAGAACATCAAAAGGGATTACGAGGCGCATGGTAGGAAGCTGAAAGGAATGGATGTACAGGTTGTCATCTCGTCTCTTCTGCCAGTTGAAGGGCATGGTCCAGGAAGGGAGAGGAAAATCGCGGATGTGAACAACTGGCTTCGCAGATGGTGCCGCCGAGAAGGATTTGGATTCTTCGATCATGGGCTGCGGTTCCATGAGGAGGGACTTCTTGCAACAGACAGGTTGCATCTCACGCCAGTTGGAAGAAATGTTTTTGCCAACAGTCTCAAGAACTTGATCAGGAGGGCTTTAAACTGAGTTCCGAGGGGAAGGGAGACAATATTAAGGAAGGCAAAAGGGATGGCGAAAATAGTCAAACTGACATAGAGGAGACAAGGCAAACAGTGCAAGGACCCAACAGTGGGAGGCAAAAAAACTTGCACAGGCAGTCTCTACACTAATGCACAGAGCATGGGAAATAAGCAAGATGAACTCGAACTCCTAGTACAACAAAGCAAATATGATATAATAGGCACCACTGAAACCTGGTGGGATGAGTCTCATGATTGGAATGTGGAAATAGAGGGGTATAACCTTATTAAGAGAAATAGGCCAAACAGGAAAGGAGGAGGAATAGCACTATATGTCAGAGATATTTACACCAGTGAAGAGATCCTGGACATCAATCATGGAAGCCAGGTGGAGAGCATCTGGATAAGAATCAAAGGGGAGAGAAACAACAAGGATGTTACGGTGGGAGTCTACTACAGACCCCCAAGTCAGACGGAGGAATTGGATGATATCTTTCTAGAACAGATGACCACACAGTCAGAAAAGAGAGATGTAGTAGTGATGGGCGACTTCAACTATCCTGATATTTGCTGGAAGTCAAACTCAGCAAAATCCTCAAGGCCTAGCAAATTCCTCACTTGCCTGGAAGTGTCATGGCCAGCCAAGATCAGCTCTCGGAGGATGAGGAGGAGGATGAGCTTCCTCCAGAGCAAGGGCTGATTGAGGCAACACCAGGTGCTGTTCCTGCCCTGCCAGGTCCCAGCTGTGATCCTCCAACCCCAGAGGAGGAGGTTCAACCAGGTCCTAGTGCCGAAGAGAGACCTTCTATGGTACCACTGCCTAGTGGGGACTCTGGGGACGAAGCTTGCATGCAGGTGCCTTCTTTTAAAGAGAGAAGAGCTGAGAGTGCTTGCAGGCGCAGATCACAGAGAATTGCCGAGAGGCAATTAGCCAACCAGCCTCAGGTGGCATGAGGGAGAGTTTCCCTTACTTAAGTGGGAGAGAGACTAATGCTGGTTGCTAGAGTTTATTGCATGATCTCTCGGCGTGACTGCTGCTAGCACTAGTATCTGGATTCTTTGTTACCTTGACCTTGGACCGGACTTTGTTATCTCTTGGCTGTTTTGACCCTGGACTGTTTGACCAACGTTGTTTCTCGGTATCCTGACTTCAGCTTGACTCTTGGAACGTTTGGACTTCTGGAATTCTGAACTCGGCTTGTTTTCTCGGACTGCTCTCAGACTGGTTCCTTGCAAGGTCTGCTTTACTTTCACTTCCACTGTGCTAAGGCTCTGTTATCAGCTACTGTCAAGTGTCTGCTGGCAGCATTCCCGGACAGGAAGACAATTTCATGGTCCAAAAGGTGGAAGAGGCAACAAGGGGGTCAGCTATTTTAGATCTGATCCTAACCAACAAGGATGACTTGGTTAATGGGGTGCAAGTGGTGGGATCCTTAGGTGGAAGTGACCATGTTCTCCTGGAGTTTGTTATACAATGGAGAGGAGAAGCCAGGCATAGTCAAACACGCATTCTAGACTTTAGGAGAGCGGATTTCAGTAAACTTAGAGAAGTATTGAGGGTGATCCCATGGTCAGAAATACTAAAAGAGAAGGGAGTTCAGACCGGATGGGAGTTTCTCAAAAGAGAGATACTGAAGGCACAATTTCAAACAGTTCCAGTGAGAAAGAAAAACGGGAGGTGTCTCAAGAAACCAGGATGGATGACTAAGGAACTTTCAACCGAGCTAAGTCTGAAACAGAACATGTATAAGAAATGGAAAAAGGGGGAAATCACAAAAAAGGAATTCAAAGAAATAGCAGGCATGTGTAGGGGTAAAGTCAGAAAAGCCAAAGCGCAGAATGAACTCAGGCTTGCTAGAGAGGTTAAGAACAATAAAAAGGGCTTTTTTGGATATATCCGCAGCAAAAGGAAGAAGAAGGAAACAATAGGGCCACTGCATGGAGAAGATGGCAAAATGCTAACAGAAGACAGAGAAAAGGCAGAATTACTCAACACCTTCTTTGCCTCAGTCTTCTCAGAAAAGGCAAAGGGTGCTCAACCTGAGGATAATGGAGCAGAGGACAGAATAGGGGAATTTCAGCACAGAATAAGTAAGCGATAGTAGAGGAACACCTTATTAATCTAAATGAATTTAAGTCTCCGGGACCAGATGAACTCCATCCAAGGGTATTAAAAGAACTGGCAAATGTAATATCGGAGCCATTGGCAATAATCTTTGAAAACTCCTGGAAAACAGGAGAGATCCCAGCAGACTGGCGGAGGGCAAACGTTGTCCCCATCTTCAAAAAGGGGAAAAAAGAGGATCCCAACAATTATCGTCCAGTTAGTCTGACATCAGTACTAGGAAAGATTCTGGAGCAGATCATTAAACAGAGAGTCTGTGAACATCTAGAAGGCAATGCCATAATCACAAAAAGTCAACATGGGTTTCAGAGAAACAAGTCATGCCAGACAAACCTAATCTCTTTCTTTGATAAAATTACCAGCTTGGTAGATGAAGGGAATGCTGTGGATATAGTATATCTTGATTTCAGTAAGGCCTTTGACAAGGTTTCCCATGACATACTTGCAAACAAGCTTGTAAAATGTGGGCTAGACAAAGGAACTGTTAAATGGATCTGTAATTGGTTGACCGGCCGAACCCAAAGGGTGCTCAACAATGGCTCCTTTTCATCCTGGAGAGAAGTGACCAGTGGGGTCCCACAGGGCTCTGTCCTGGGCTCAGTGCTATTCAACATCTTTATCAATGACCTGTATGACAGAATTGGGAGCATACTTATCAAATTTGCAGATGACACCAAATTAGGGGGAATAGCTAATACCCCAGAGGACAGGATCAAGATTCAAAATGACCTGAATAGACTAGAAAGCTGGGCCAAAGCTAACAAAATGAAATTCAACACAGAGAAATGTAAGGTATTGCACTTAGGGCGGAAAAATAAAATGCACAGATATAGGATGGGTGACACCTGGCTGAATGAAACTACGTGTGAAAGGGATCTAGGAGTCCAAGTAGACCACAAGTTGAACATGAGTCAACAGTGTGATGCGGCAGCTAAAAAGGCCAATGCTATTTTAGGCTGCATCAATAGAAGTATAGTGTCTAGATCAAGAGAAGTAATAGTGCCACTGTATTCTGCTTTGGTCAGGCCCCACCTAGAATATTGTGTCCAGTTCTAGGCGCCACAATTCAGAAAGGACATTGAGAAACTGGAGCGTGTCCAAAGGAGGGCGACTAAAATGGTGAAGGGTCTGGAAACCATGCCCTATGAGGAACGACTTAGGGAGCTGGGGATGTTTAGCCTGGAGAAAAGAAGGTTAAGAGGTGATATGATAGCCCTGTTTAAATATTTGAAAGGATGTCATATTGAGGAGGGAGCAAGCTTGTTTTCTGCTGCTCCAGAGAACAGGACCTGGAACAATGGATGCAAGCTACAGGAAAAGAGATTCCACCTGAACATTAGGAGGAACTTCCTGACAGTAAGGGCTGTTCGACAGTGGAATGCACTTCCTCGGAGGGTGATAGAGTCTCCTTCCTTGGAGGTCTTTAAACAGAGGCTGGATGGCCATCTGTCAGGGATGCTTTGATTTGGATTTCCTGCATGGCAGGGGGTTGGACTGGATGGCCCTAGTGGTCTCTTCCAACTCTATGATTCTATGATTCTATGTTCTTGCTGTCATTTTACCTCCTGTAAACCACCTCTGAGTATTCCTTGCTTAAGAAAACCCTGTGAAATGCATGGGTCATCTTAAGTTGACAGGCAACTCGAAGGCACATACATATACACAAAGACGTTCGATTCTATATAACTTGTACAATATAAACATATTGTGTTTATAGACCTACCAACATAGTATCTGTGGATTCTAGCAGCAGCAGGGATGTACAATGTTCAGTCCCAGTGGTGGCTGGTGGCTTCCGTGGCAGCAGGATGGTGAATCTGCTCTGGGTTTTATCCAAAATTAAGTTATCCAAGGAGCTTACAAAACAGCAACTTATGAAAGGAATCCTGCTTCCAAAATAGGTTTACCCTCTTGGATAGGTCCTTTAAATTTCAGACTGAAACCCAGAGCAAACTCACAGCTTTCCTGACATGGGAGCCACCAGCCACGTCTTATGTGTGAGAAATGCTCTTAAGGCTGCTGAAGTACACAAGCTGTTACTAGCACTGCTGTGGGGAAGGATGATAGGAGGTGAAGTCCAACAACATATCAAGGAACACACATTCCCCACCTTGTTTGTTTGTTTGTTTGTTTTACAGAAAGTATTGTTACCCTGATACATGGATTGTCATCTTCCCAAGAAAGAGAGAGAGAGAATGCTAGAAAATGCTCCCTGGTATTTTTCTACAAGATCTGTTAGATGATATCAGGGGAACATATATTATTCCTTGCATCTGGAGTTTAAGAGACACATAACTGTTAGGCCCATGTCAGAGATAAACGAGATGAACTATAACAAAAGTCAAAATGCTATCTGAAAGCAAGATGCCTCTGTAAGTTAGAGAACATTTTCCCCTCTGCAATGGCTACTTGTAATGGGTTATTGTGTTAGAAGCCACAGAGCTGCCTCCAGTTAACTTTAATTTATTGTTGCAATAACTCATGTACTTCAGCAGCCTAAAGAGCATTTCCCACAGATCAGTTAATAAGATGCAGCCCAGAGAAAGGCCCAATGAATCTGTTTGTTACAATCTACTTAGCGGATGCTCTGGCTACAATATACCAGTACGGAGATCAGTGAAAAGATCACTAGCACACCACGAACCAAGGAAAATATAACCCAAAACAGCAACAGAGATACTTTGTTTAGAAACAGTAAAAACTTCTAGCAACTGTCTGAGGAATTAAAAAAAGGAAGAAAGAAAGAAATGTAAAGCAAAATAGACGGAAACGTGATAAAATAACAAACCCAAACAGAGCATCTAGAACCAGATGCAAAAGCTGCTTTTTATTGTTGTCAGTTGTGCACACTTAAAAGGTATAGATCTTGGCAGAGGTAAAATGTTACAGAAGAGTGACACATTTGATGGATATGCATGTCCCTAAAACAAACAAACCACACACACACACACACACACACACAGGCACATCAATTACTTGTTTGCTTGGCTCCAGTCCAGTAATTTTTATTTGGAAAAGCCACATGGTAGTGTGGTTTTGATTGCAGGAAGTGACTGGCAGTTGCTAAAGGATACTGTTTCACTGAGGTGCTTAAGTGGTCCCCTCTCCCTCTTCTCCATTCGGATAAGGATGCTAAGAGGTGATGGCAGTCGCTTTGCTTCTTAGAAAGAAGCCAGTTTGCAAAACTGCTTGGTTGGGTTTTCAGCGACCTCTTATCCCATCCAATAATCTTGTCCAAGATTTTGAGAACACCAATTTCTTTTGCCACTTTTCAGTGGACCCACAGCTGAGTAGGTATTTGTATGTGCTCCACAGGTTTGTGGAGGGAGCATGTTACCTTTAGCAATGCTGCTTTTAAAAACAGCAGGTGTCTTCCTAGATTACCATTTGCCAAATATACAGAATTTGCACATGATATTTCTGTGTAGTAACAGAGAACTATCTCTATCTCAAGGAACCTGAGGTGGAGCATGAGATGGCAGTTGCATGCCAAGGAGCATGAGATGGAGGAAGCAATTGCACTGCATCATCAGCTGCACTGATATTCTGCTGATAGGTTTCCCACTGGCAACTGACTGACCACTCTGTGGACAGATTTGTGAACATGGGGTGGGTCTACTGCCAGCTCAGAGTATTCCGGCATCAGGTTCCTGGGAGGTTTTTAATGTACTGTATAAGTTGGGGGGCTTTTTATTAGGATTTTTTAAAAAATTATCTTTTAAGTTTTAGGTTGCTGTTTAATGAAGTGTTTTTAAATTTTATTGTAAATGTTTTTGACTTACTATTCCTGTAACGTGCCTTGGGTCCCACTCTGGGAGAAAGGGCGCATACAAATGAAATAAATAATAAATAAACAAATACCTCACCACTGGCTTTGCTGGCTAGGGCTACTGGAGGTTGCAGTCCAATAACAACTGGAAGGCGACATGATTCTCTCACTGCTTTATATACACTTCTTTGGGCTTCCTGGGAAACAGTGATATTAAAACCTATATTTTTAAATTAACAAGAACTGTAATTTTAAAATTTAATTTTAAAAATCAATACATTTCCCAGTAGGCAAACATCAGTCACATACCAAATATAAGCTCCTGCCCCTAAAGGTCTTATGACCAAGTAGTATAAACATAAAAACAAGGGTGATAAAAAGGGGAAAAAAAATGGTCCTGTGAATAATCTTGGGGTCTTTTCACACTACACAGATACAACAGCATGGTCCTACTTTTATTGTCATGGCTGTGTTGTATGGACTTCTTGGCCTGGTGTGGCACTATTTATTTATTTATTCATTTTATTAACACAAACACTATCTATTGTAAATTTAACTTACTAAAATACATGTCTAAAACAAATTTAGATTAAATAAAAACAACTATATAAACAACCTAGTTAACAACACTAAATATATCCTACTTTTAAAAAAATCTATGAAATGTTGCTTATAACAATTTCCCTTCTAATTATATTATCAGTGTTTCTCTGAATCATTATGTTCTTCCAAATATCTTTAATTTATTTATTTGAGAAGGCTATTAGTTACCACTTGGTCTATCCTCCCAGGGTCCCTGATGTGATACACAACAGGTACAGCACTTTTAAATCATTCAATAAACAACTAAACAACAGTTAAAACACTCAAGGCTTCTCTTTAACAAATAACTTTAGGAAGAGTTTTATAAACATTTTTTAAAAAAGAATTAGTTCTTAAAAAAGGGTTGGATTTTTTAAAATTAAAATTAAACAGAGCAGATACTCCTATTTTTAAGATCCACGGACCAACTGATGACACTGACCCTACAAAGCACATGACTACAAAGCACAAATATGGCTTGCCTGAACCTCAAAAGGGATGGGCCCTGAGAGAGTCAGGATGCTGCTTCAGAGAAAGCTTTATCATATGTACCCACTAGCAACTAGTCTCATGCTTATGATCTTAGATTTTGGGCAGGCATATATGGGAGACTTTGTTCTTTCAGATAGCATGGCCCTCGCCAAAACTACAGGCCTCTGTTTGAAAATTCTAAACACTCAAGTCATCTGTCAATTTATGTTGACCCCCTGAATTTTATAGGGTTTTCTTAGGTGAGGAAAACTCAGAGATGGTTTTGCCAGTTGCCTCTCCCTAAATTGCTAACAGATAGCTGGTGTAGTGCTATAAGTGTTGGACTAGGACTCTGAGAGACTAGGGTTCAAAACCTGACTCAGCCATGGAAAACCACTGGGTGATCTTGGGCATATCACACTCTCTCAGCCACCAAAGAAGGCAATGACAAACTCCCTCTGAACATAGAATCATAGAGCTGGAAGAGATCCCAAGGGTTTGGAATTCCTGCCCTCTTCTGCACTTAGCAATAAATAAGGGTTCAGCCGTCACTTCTTAAATCACTTCTTCATAACCTAGCTCCTTCTATGAGTAAGGTTTCCATGTGAGGCATGCAATTTTTTCCCTCCTTATGCATCATCTCCTCAAAAGGAAGGAATACAGACAATCAAACTCTTCCCTGATGCAGCTATCTATAGGAGTTAAACTTTTTTCTATTTCTTTAACTAGTTTTCTTGCTGAGTCTGCAAACTCATAATAAAATATGAGTCAACTTCAATATGTAATTGAAGATTAAAAAAGAAATGGCATCTTTACATTGCTAAGAGAAACCAAGAAATCTGCAGCAAGCAGCATGAGTAAAAGAAGTTGAAAATGTTACTTATATTCTACAAATAATTAGCATATCTTTTATTGTTGTTGCAAAGAATATTTGTCCTAGTTTGGTGTGTGCATGCACATGTACATTTTCGTTTTGTCCTCTCCTTGTTCCAGGATGAAAAGACCAAAGGGGGGGAAAAACAGAGGAAAATTACCATTTTGAGTTGTGGTTTTGGATACATTCTGATCCTCATTCATAAACTTGGTGCTTTTACAGTTCTCCAAAAGAGTCTTTTGTGCGCACAATCCCCATACAAAAGCAACAGACAACTACTGTATTTGAGTCATAGCTTATTTCTCATGTCATTTCAGGATATATTCTTTGGGGCATTCTGTTTTAGATGAGCCAACATGGTGTAGTGTTTGAGTCTGACTAGGGGTGCATCTGCACTCGTGAAATAATGCAGTTTGATACCACTATAAATGCTGTACCTCCATCCTGTGGAATCCTGAGATTTGTAGTTTTACAGGGTCTTTAGCCTTCTCTGCCAAAGAATGTGGGTGCTTCACAAAACTACAAGCCCTAGGAATCCATGGCAGTTAAAGTGGTGCCAAACTGCATTATTTCAACAGTGTAGATGCACCGTAGGGCTCTAGGAGATCTGAGTTTGAATCCCTATTCAGCCATGGTGGCCTTGGACAAATCACATTCTCTCAGCCTTACAGGGAAACAATGGCAAACCTCCCCTGAAGAAATTTTGTCTGTCAAGAAAATGCTGTGATAGCTTTGTCTTAAGATCACCATAAAATGGTGAAGGTACATGATAATAATTAATCCTATTTTAGGCCTTTTAAGAGAGCTTTTGTCAAAACTGGCAGTACTCAGATATTATTTGATGGATTTGAAATAAGTCCTAAAATAGGCTGAACCCTCTGGTCACAGATGGCTCAAAATAGCCAATCATGCCATCCTCTCTAACATTTTACAGATGAAAACTGGTGGGACATAGGTGGCCACATGTGCCTCCACTGCTCTCTTTTTGTCAGCAGCTGAAGACATTCTTATTTAGACAGGCTTTTGGTGTATGAATTTTATTTATATAGGATGTGTGTGTAATTGGTGTGCTGTTTTAATGCTTTAATGTTTTAAAATGGTTTTAAGATATTTTAAATTTTTTGTAAGCTGCCTTGAGAGAGCCAGCATGGCATAATGGTTTGAGCATTGTACTACAACTTTGGAGATCAGGGTTCAATTCCCAGCTCAGCCACGAAACCCACTGGCTGGCCTTGGGCAGGTCACATGCTCTCAGCTTCAGGGGAAGGCAATGGCAAACCTCTTCTGAAGCAACCCTGCCAAGAAAACCTCATGCTAGGTTCACCTTAGGTTGCCGTAAGTTGGAAATGACTTCAAGGCACACAACAACAACAAGCTGCATTTAGGGAGAAAGGTGAGATATAAATCAAATAAATAAATAAATACTTATATACTGTTAAAGTCTAAACTTTAAAATGGCATGCACTTTTGAGCTAAATGAAATGTTTGATAAAAAGCCATGTTTTAGCTTGGTACTGAAATGAAGCCTGCATTGGCACTTATTGGGCCTCTATGGGAAAGAGAACGCCATCGTTGATGTCTTCATAATGTGTATTGCTCCCACCAGTGGGATCCAGAGGGGAAGCTCTGTTTCCTCATGTAGGTATTTATGAGGAGATGCATCCCTTCAAGTACCAAGGTCTTCTTGGATTTAAATTATCACCAACTGAACCTTGCAATCTGGCCAGGAGTTAGCACAAAACTGGAAGAAGAAAGATATACCAAGTTTAGATGACTGGTTATTGAAGGAACTAGAGATGAAAGATATGGATAAGTTGACAGCTCTTTTGAACAATAAAGATGTTAATCAAACAGAGGAAGAGTGGTCCCCTGTAACTAAAGCTTGTACCCAGAAATGGGTTGAAGGATAAAAAAAAAGCAGAGGCTGAAACAAGTAATAAAGTTCCTAGACACCTAGACTCTCTCTTATTATGAAAAAATTGCTGCATAGTTTATAGATGATTTTGTATTATATTTTGATAAGGATGGAGAATAAGGCAAGGAGCTAACAATTTATAGGACTAACTATTGAGATGACTTTAGGAAGTAAAATAAGACTAGTATATTAGGATTATGATATTCATATAAATAAAATGTATGGGTTTTTTGGATGTAAAGGAGATGTATATAGAATGACTGTGATATAAGGTATGACATGAAATTTAGAACATAATCCTATTTTATGAGTTTATGTAGAAGCATCTGTTTTAGAACTTTTTCATATGTATGTATGTATGTATGTAAAAATAAAGTTTTTTTTAAAAAAAGTTCTAACCAGACATCTCGCTGATGTGTATTAAACTAATGCAGCTTCTGACTATCTTCAAGGATAGCCATATATAGTGTTCAGTGCAGCAGTCTAACTGGAAAGCTGGTCTGTGGTCAGGTTAGTATGGAAATGGCACAGCTGGTAGGCCAGTTAAAGTTGGGTCCAGGAATTGAGACAAAGAGACCATCTAGGCATCCAGTGACAGAGAGGGATCCAGGAAAACTCCCAAGCTAGGCATTTGTCTCTCCAAGGGTGTGCAAATGGATACACTCCATATGTTTCTCAATGAGAAAGGAAGAAATAGAAGACTCTTGTACAGGGATGGGTATCATGTGGCCCTATAGATGATGGAGCTGCTAGTCCCAGGAAACCAGCATAAACAATGGTAAGGAATTCTGGGAATTGTAATCCCACACCATCTAGAGGACTGTATGATCCCTACTCTGTCTCTGATAGGTATGTTTGAATGGCTTACCATTTTACAGTGCAAAATTGATGCAATTTGACACACACCACTTTTACTGCAATGACTCAGTCTTACAGAGTCCTGGGATTTGTAGTTTTGTGAGTTATTTAGCCTTCTCTGTCAGAGAGCTCTGGTGCCACAACACACTACAAATTCCAGGAACCAATAGGATAGAGCTATGACAGTTAAAGCAGGGTCAAACTAGATTAATTCTGCAGTGTGGCAGGAGCCACAGAAGATTTAGGCAGGGGATGGACATTGTGTGGAAGTGGAAAAGGCTGCAGTCAACTTCACTCTTTCTGAATAGCAGCACCAAAAATACTGGATTAAGTCTGTGGCTCTAGTTCCCAGTCCAATGGCAGGAATGACAGCTTTATTTCTCTGCATGACAGCAAATATTCTCATATGCTCAAATACTTTAAAAATATGAATCAGTGAACTCCAGCTGGAAAGATTTTATCTCCCATATTTTAAATTAATGTGAGAGACACTGATATATTCCTGCTGTTAAGAAGTTTATAACTCGGCTATAAAATCTAGTGAAAGAAAGAAATCTCACCATATTGATAAAGATACCTAAATCAATAGGCACCATGCAGCCAATGTTAAGCACTTCTAGTTCCCAAAAGTTTCAAAAGGAAAATGCTTTCAAACTTTTCCATATGGATATAAATGGAACTTCAGAGTAATTGATTTTAGCCAGTGTGTATCAATTGTCTATAGATTTCCCCCCCAAAGTACATTGCATAATACACATTCAAAGTACATATTAAAATTGCTCCCTTGGCAGGGGGTGGGGGGAACCTAATCCCCACAGCAGCCATTGTATTGTTATATACAAATACAGTACCTTTAAAATCAATCAAGAACAACAAATATTTAACTACTGACATAAAATGCTCTTCCTTCTACAATGGATAATAAAGGCTGAAACAGAATAAACCTGTATATATCTCTTATTGATGAAAGTCAGTGTGGTGTAGTGGTTTGAGTGCTGGACTATGACTCTGGAGACTGGGGTTCAAATCCCAGCTCAGCGATGGAAACCCACTTGGGCAAGTGGGCAAGATCTTGGTCAAGTCACATGCTCTCAGCCTCAGGAGAAGGAAATGGCCAACCTTCCTCCGAACAAATCTTGCCAAGAAAACTCCATGATAGGTTTGCCTTAGAATCACCATAAGTCAGAAAGGACTTGAAGGAACACAACAAAGGTCCTGATGCAGTCTGAAGATTGACAAGTCATTTCACTGACATAGCTCCCTTCTAGAAAATAAGATCATAGCAATGCACGAAATAATGGTGCTTGTAGACCAAGGGGGAATAACTGCCCCCCCCCAGTTTGGCAGGGACAGCTCCAATTAGTCCTGTCATCCAACTTTTTTGGCTGCTTTTCAAATGTCCTAGTTTCTTTCTCTTCCTCCTACTTTCCCTCATTGTCCTCAGCTAACCTCTATCGCTGCAAACTGAGTTCGATTGTCAACTCAGCAGAGAGGGAGGGGAGGGCAGAATCCTGCCCTTCCCAGGCAGCACAGGTAAAAGCAAAGTGCTATACCAACACCTAGTTTGTATGTTTTTCCTCATTAATTACTTTTGTCATCCTTATTACACTCTCACGTTGCTTGGTCATGTGTTCCAGATTTTATTTGTGAAATCTGGGAAGGTATGCTGGCAGGAGCTAGAGTCCTATATCAATGCCCACAATAACCTCAGGACCTTTGTTGTTGTGGTTCCATGCCTTAAACTTGTTTCCGACTTATGGGCAACCCTAAGATGTAGTCATGGGGGCTTGTTGGTAAGTTTCTTCAGATAGGATTTACCATTGTCATCCTCTGAGGCTGAGAGAGTGTGACTTGCCCAAGGGCATTCAAGGTCTACACCTCCATATTTTCATTCCCCTTCCTCAAAAACATGGGGTGTCAAAAATGTTCTGCTCCCAAAATTGTTTAACTAAACCATGAAAAGTATTCTTAGTATTATTACATTTATTTGTGTAGCACCAGAGGCTTTACATAGCGCTTCACAGAGGAGAGAAAGCAACAATCCAAAATGGAAACAAATGCCTGTCTATGGTGCAAAATCTAAAACCACAAACAAGATTATAAAATTAATAAAATATTACTATAACAAAGTTAAAACAATGCCATAAAAGTGTAAATTAATGCAAATAATATATCATGAAATCCTCAGATGTGTCATATGTGGATATTTTTCTGTGTCAGGGGGCTTTTTACACCCCACGTCACTTGTTCCAAGCCTGAAAAGCCTTTATTTCCAAAGAGGAAGTGATTGGAAAGTCACTTCTAGTTTTGAAAAGCACCCCTGCCAGGTATATAAAGGGGCCAAAATGCAATGAAATTGGCAAAATTTGACTCCTACTTTTGTGGGGGGGGGCATGGGGACCCTTGGGACCCACATTTGGGGCATGGACTGGATTTTCTCCACCCTACTGTCAAGGAATAAATAATATAGCATTGGAGAGAAAATGAAAGTGCAACTTTTGTTCTGTTAAAGAATATAGTATAGTGAAAAAGGGAAAAGAGAAGTTTGAGTACAGACAGAACTTGGACAAGAGAGTGAATCAAATCTATATTCAGCTCCCCCTCTCCATGTAGATTTACTCTTAGAATGAATTAGTGTTAAGTAGCATCTGGAATAGTTTGCTTGTTATTTGTAATGGCAATTTCTGAGTTCTCACTTTACAGTCTTTTAATTCCCAATTAATTAATTTGTGGCTTCTCAGTTTGCAGTTCTTGATTTCATAATTTGTACTTCAAAAATTGTGATGCGAGGGTTTATTATTTAGCAAATTAACCTTTACTGTGTGGATTTGAAAGAGTGAAAGAAATTGCTGTTTAATATGTGATAAATAACTGGTCATGAACTACAAAATGTCAACTAAATTATTTAATGATTGCTGGCAGTACTCTGCGTCCTGGCTACCATGTTTCCTTGGGGTGTGCTCAACGAGACAAAACGGCAACCATCTCAAAAAGAAGTAGGGATTTACCACGATTATTCATGTACAGCAAACATTTTGAGCAATCCATCTGGGCAGCATTAATAAATGTGTTGTTTAGGGCTGGTCTATCCACACATTCTGAGGACCACCCAACAATTACCTTGGCAAGCTTATGTGGTTTGCAATTATTCTGCCTCCCATTGCATCCTGCTGAATTTCCCCATTAATGTAAATAATTAAATAATACACATGGAAATGTTTGTAAGGTCTCCTCTAACTGTTCAAATGACAGATCCTCCACAATTAGTGGGTCCTCCTGATGTGATCCACAGGCATTGCCCATTGCACTTTAAAAACAGTAGCTAAGGGATCACTACACAGGACAGAGGTGGACAACTTGTGTCCTTTAGCCCAAGGGTGGCCCTGAACATTTTTTCCTGTTTCCAAGACACCCCTTGCTGTGCTACTGAACTCTCTGTAACTGAATTTCTGTTCTGCAAAGGTGAACCTCCAGCACTGGCCAAAGATTATTTGAGAACGAGATTTGTGGCTAGCATGTAAGCCAAAACAATTCTGTGGGAAGAAGCATGTTTTGCAACACACACAAAGGGCAGAATGTGCTCCTTAGACTCTTCTTTGCCTGTTGCGATGCCTCTGTGGGGATCTTCTTCTACTGGAATGTCTAATGAAATACCTAAAGGGGAACACTCCTCCAATGTTCAGGTGATGAAGGGAGTTGCCTCCTTACAGGCATCATTTGGAAGGTTGTAGTGTTTGTATTAATGCAAAGAGGCCTTTACTGTGGGAGTATTACTGCTGCCAAAAGTACTAATTACTCACATATACAAGACTTAAGAATACACACCCTCAATTATTATAGAGCATGAAGTAACTGCTTACTTTATATGTCTCAACCTGCCAAAGCCCAGTTGTGGGACACTGTAATTAGGATCTGTCGGCACATAACAACACAGGTGTGGGATTGCTTTCTTCGTACTTGCTTGATAAGCTCAGTTTCATGGCTTGGCAACCTTTCTCGGGTTAATGACTTACATTAAAAGTATATGATGGTTGGCTGAGAATGAGGCTTTGGCACCAGAGAGGTCCTCCATGAGGGCGCCAGTTCGGTACTAAAGAAACAGAAGTCTAATTTTATATTGCTACAGTGAGGGCCAAGATTCCCACATCAGCTCACATTTAAGCTCTAATGTGCATTATGCCTCACTTTCAAAATGTCACGTGCAATACCTTTCCTAGACTACAGTAAGCCAGCTGGGCCTAGTTAAAGCTTCAAAATGGTAATAAAAAGGAGCAGCTTGGTGTTTCCAGTCCAAATCTCAGGCACAGAATTTCACTCTGAAATGGATGGGAGTTGCACAAGGGCTGCACCTAGAGCCAGATTATTAATGGTGTTTTAATATCAATTATTATCTATGTGTTCTAATACTATACCAGCTATTTTAATGCCCAATTTTGTATGTTTTTACTTGTATTTTTTTTAAAGTTGTAAGCCATTTTGTATCCCAATTTTGTGAAAAAAGCAGAAGAACAACAATTCTTCAATTGCTCAAATTGTTCCAGGGCCCTCAGTGGCTACGGTGAAGTGCTGAAAGAAGAGAGAGAGAGAGAGAAAAGTACAACTTGTGTCTGATTCTTGCCTAATCACTTCCTGAACCTTCTAATACTTTTGCTATCACCAACATTTTCATGACCTCCACCTGTCCTGGTTTAGTAGGCATAACCTGGATGAATCCCCTGCTGTCCCACTTTGCTTTTAAAATATCCTGATCCCTCCTCCCTCCACTTTCCCCTTTTGTCCTGGGGTTACTTCAATTTCTTCAAACTGAGTACAAAATATAAAAGTAGTTTGATTCAATGACTCCAGGAGTTGCATTGGGAGGAGGAAGCAGGACAGAGTCTTGTCCTTCCCAGTAGACCTTTCTTTCCCAAACTCATATACAGTACTAGGGTTTCTCTGCTTCAAATAGTTTTGTATAGTCTTTATTAATATTAGCCCTCTGGCATTCTCACCACACCTTTTTGATCATACTCTAATGCTGCTCAGCCACGTGTATCCTAACGTATGTCTACATGATTAAAATACTCCTCATTTGAATCTAATAGCAATCTAGCCACATGCAATTTGGAGGAATTGAGAGGTTCTGTGCCAGGGAGTGGAGGAGGATTCCATAAACTCTGCTGAGAAAGGACTCATGGGTTTTTACCAAAGTATCCACAAGGATGCACATTATTGCACATGAAGCCATCCATCCCCTTCCCATGGACTTGCATGGCTGCACATTTTTGGTAGAGAGTGCAAATAGATGCAAATTTGTACAGGAAAGTGAAGAAAATTAAATGTCGATGTAAATGTACAAAAATCTGCAGCATTTTATGTAATAAACTGTATGTGTCTGCAGCATTTTATGTAATAAAATGTATGTGTAGGCTATCCCCAAGTTTTTATCTGTGAAATGTTGAAAGGCGTGCATTTTGTTATTGTGTAATTGGTTAAAATGCCTGGAATCAGGCTATTAAACTCATGACAGTTGCTTTGGAGAAAATGAGTTCATAGATAAAGATTTTCTCTATTATGTCGTGTATTTAATTTGTTTATGTATGTTACCAAGGAGTGATCCACACATGCACATGGTGGGGGCAATACTGAAACTGTTCCAGGACCACCTTAATCCATCTTGCCCACAGCTTTCATATACTTCAACATGTGTTATTTATAGTCAATTTGCAGATATTAGAAGGGAATTCAAACCACACCTCTCTTCTCAATGCAACACTCTTGTTGCCATAAGACCCTAGATGGCTACTATTTTTGAACAGGTGCCACCCTTTAGATTCAACAAGAGTTGAAGAGCTAGCAGTGTTAGCTCTGTCCAGTGATTCATTTCCATATAAATCAAGATAAAGGCAAAGGACACATTAAAGCAAGTGGCTTAAACTATACTTTGCCCATAATAGAGAAAAGTCCTGGATTAGTCTGGCTGGGTTTCAGCAACCTCTCCCCCCCACCAATACTATCACTTGATCTCTATATCTGTCACTATGTCTACTTCATTTTGAGAGATCAAGAAATCCTTTCCTGTTACCAGATTTTTTAAAGCTCTGTTTATACTCATAGTCCCATTATCTCTTTGGCATAAAGGAACTTCCATGGTAGTCCAGCAAAAGCAATACATTCTGAAAAGTTTACACAGCTAAATTAGTACAGTGCTCCCCCCACTCTTTTCAGTCATCAATCTTTAAACAGCTGTTTAAATAGTAAAGGCAGCATGATATGATCCGTATTTATTTTCTATAGAAGGGCCAAACTAGACTTGATAATGGAAGACTCTTTAATTCAACAACCAAGGCTGTAAACCAGGAAAGCATAGCCCTTTAATTGCTGACTTCAACTCTCATTGTCCCTACCACTTGCTATGTAGGCTGGGTGAACTAGAGCTAGTCCAAAAACATCTGGAAGGCCATTCATTTTCCAGGCCCAGCTTAACCCTAAATCAGTTCCAATCTTACGATAAAGAGTGAATATAATCTCATTCTTAGAAGTAAAGAGATGATAAGTGGGGATGGTAAAGTCTGCTCTCTTACCAAGCTTATCTTTCTTATAATTCTTTTTCCTTGCTCTGAGTGTTTTTCTCCTCAGCCCAGATTCTATACTAGTTGTAAATTCAGCTGGAGGAAAAGAACTTGGGCAGGAGAAGTTATGTGGTAGCATAAAGATGGTTTGGCCATGGGAAGAGATTGGGAAAGCTATTGTTTGATCTACACCACCCAGAATATTGCAGCCAGCATGGCCATTGACCAGGTGGTCCCTTTATTCCAAAAGACCTGGACAGTCTATCACTAACTTTATACATGAAAGGAACAAACTCAAGTTAAAACAATAAGACAAACTGCCATTTAGTTAAATTTTGGCTTCTGGGTATCCAGCAGGATGAATGTAGATTGAGAGGGATTGGTATAAATCTTTGGTTCTTCAAAAGTGAAAGTAAGATTTGGGCGTGTATTGTCATTCCATGCAAAATCAACTGTTACTTCTTATTGAGGTATATGCCATTTACTTCTGTCGAGTGTATCTTCATAGCCAATTTCACAGCTAGAAATAATGATAAGAAGCTCTATCATATTCGTGTGACAGCACTGCCCTGATAAAAATGCCCAGATAGATGCTTCTGGTGGCAAAAACAAAAACAAAATGGCTCTACTGGCATCTTAATTATCATTGATACTCTTCTGCTAGTAATATCTCCCCCCCCCCCAAACAAATCATTCAAGAGTGTTTATTGGGACCCATAAAAAGAAGAAACAACTACCTGGGAGTGTTTAGTTGGTGCAAAAAATATATCGACGGAGCTGTTTAATTGTGTATATGCTCCTTGTGCAGTAATAATACAGTCCTTGCTTCTTCTTTTCTACCCATACTTTGTGGTACTGGTGCCGGCTTGTATCTGCTCCACGTGAGCTTTGCCGTGTGACAATGTTCCCTTTGTTCATACTCTGTTGTGTGTCCACTGACACAGATAGAAACAACAAGAATACTGACACAATGAACAGGAGACACTTTTTGGGGAGTTGGGGGAGGTTATGATGTTATTGATTTTTAGCCACTATTCAAGATATGTACTTGAGTAGCAGTGCTTGCTATACGGTCTTGAGTCACAGTACATAGGCTGTTATAGATTTTATGGGGACGTTCTGGCCCCCTCAACATCATCAACACTAATGGGGAAATCAACAGCAACAGCCTAGTTTAAAGCAGTCCTGTAACTGTGAGGTTATTTTGAACAGTGACTGCAGGTTACTGAATAACAAACATTTGTCTGAAAAAATTAGAAATGCTTAAATGAGAGCCAGTATGGTGTAGTGATTTGGGTGTTGGACTATGACTGGAGATCACCGTTGATTCCGTTTGGCCATGGAAACATACCAGGTGGCCTTGCGTGAGTCACACCCTCTCAGCCTCAGAAGACTCCATGATAAGTTCCCTTTAGGGTCATCACCACCACAACAGACTGAAACAGTTGCCTTGGGAAGCAAAACCTGGCAGGTGACAACAATGTATTGAAAGAAAGAGATGTGGACCATTCAGCCTGCCCAGTACTCCCTGTGCCACGGGTGGGAACCATACACACCTCCTGATATTACTGGACTGGTGTAGTCCAGGGAAGTGAATTACTGCTTTCTAGCATAGTGCTTCTCAGGTTATCTGATGTGGGTGACTGACAATTATCCCCCCCCCCCCCAATGCACTAGGGAGCTGCGCTAAATTTGTGCTTATTGGCTACAATGGTTTCTTCCTGTCCTAGAAATTTGCTAGGGACTAGCAGCCAATGGTTCAGGGATGGGCACTGGTTCAGGGACCACCATTTGGCCAATGATAAGCACCTGGCCAAATTACAAATCCCAGAGTCCCACAGGATAGAGATAGAGGAGTTAAAGTGTGATCAAATGCAGCAACTGTGGCCTGCGGATACACCTCTGGAGTCTCTTCCTCCAGCATCTTGGCACAGGGCTACTGCTTCTTTCTTCTTGATACCTTCCAACACAGCTGAGACTCCAAAGGCTTCCTTTTCAAGCCTGTCTGCACAATGTGAGGCTCTTCCACACTGCAGGAATAAAGCAGTTTGACTGTCATGGCTCCATCCTGTGGAATCCTAGAATTTGTAGTTTGGCAAGGCATTCAGTGAGGTCTGTCACCAAACTGCAAATCCCAGGATTCATGACAGTGAGTGTGATGTCAAACTGCTTTGTTTCAGAAGTGTGGATACATTTGTGGTCTCCTTCAGTTGCTCCCCCCCCCCCCCCATGGATAGGAAGACACAAGGCAGCCCCCCCCCCTCCAATGTGTGGTGGTGGTGGTTGTTGCTGTGTGCCTTAAGGTTTTTCCAATTCATGGTGACCCTAATTATCATAGGATTTTCTTAGCAAGTTTCTTCAGAAGGTTTTTGCCATTGCCATCCTCTGAGGCTGAGAGAGTGTGATCTACCCAAGGTCACCCAGTGGGTTTACATGGCTGAGCCAGGATTCAAACCCTGGTCTCCAGAGTCATAGTCCAATGCTCTAACCACCACACCGGCTCTCTACGTGTGATACGTAAGGCACCAAAATTAAAACAGTTTTATAATTCAAACCCTCAGGTCCAAAACACACTGCAGAAATAATAGGGTAAAGTGGTCTCAAACTGGATTATTTCTGCAGTGTGTTTTGAACCTTATTCCTTCTTTGTCAGAAAGGCCATGCAAAGGATGGCCCCTTTCTCAATTATGACACACACAGAGTGTTTTTGTGTCAGTGTGAGAGAGTGGAGGCCAAGGATTTCAATATGCATTGGACAGCTTTCCCCATTAACCTGGTCCAAAGAGTGTAGCCCTTGCTGAGTGCCTCTCTCTCCTGCCCTTCCCGCCTCCTGCCTTCTTTCACCTCAGGATGGTTGCTGTTGTTCTTGTGAGTCTAAGGCAAATCAGCCAGACTTAAAGCGATACCAAACCGGGTTATTTCCCCGTGTGGATCACACTCTCTCCGTCTCTGAGGCCAAGAAAACCCCGTGGCAGCGTAGCTCTAAGACGTCGGAAGGCACCGCCACAAGAAGCCACACGAAGTGATGATGGGGTTTCTGAGGGTCATTGTTATTGTGTGTGTGTGTGTGTTTTGTTTTACAGTTTGCCGCCTTTGCCTTCTTCTTCCTCTGAGGGAGAAATCCTGACCTCTCTCTCCCTCAGTGGAAGAAAATGGAAGGCGGCGGAGGCAGAGGCGGCCCCCCTCTCCCCTTCCTTCTGAGGGGAAATTATGCCAGCGCCATTGGCGCGTAAAATTGATGTGAACTGGAAGAAGCGCGGTCTCTTTCCCCTCTCCTTGTCTCAACAGGGGTTTCGGCGCGTTACACAAGGCCGCGCCTGTCTCTTTAAGGAGACATTGGCCCCTAATTAGTCCCCATCCGGTGAGTGGCAGCCGGGCGCGAGAGAGAGAGAGAGCGCGGGAGGGGGAGGGGGCAGCGATTCCAGCGGTCCGCCTCGCGCACCCTCCTCCTCCTCCTCCTCCTCCCCCCCCCCTCCCTCTCTCTCTCTCTCTCTCTCTCTCTCTCCAGCCGCGCGCCTCCCTTGTTGGGCCACCACCCAGCCTTACAAGAGCCGGCGGCGGCGGCACCCCACGTTACTTTGATTGACAGCTGAACAAATGTTTCCCCTGTTCCGACGCCGGCGCAATCGAACGTCAGCGATCTCAAAGCTCCACCTCAGGCCGAGCTAAAGCAGGGGAGGGTTCTGGGAGGGGCTTTTTTGAACGCCGCGCTGTGATTGGCTAGCAGCTCGGAGCGACGTCGGGTCCCCACGTGGGGGAAAACAAGAACAGAGGCGCCTTTACCCCTCCTCCCCCCTCCCCCGTCCTTCCCTTCGCCGCAGAGCCGTAAGCTCATTTGTCAGCGGCGAAATGATGGGCATTAATACAGAACGGCGATTAATGAGAGGCGGCCGCTGATTGGTCACCGGCGACGCCCTCGGTGGGAGGAGCGGAGACAAGGAGGCTGAAGGAGGCCCCGCGCGCTGCATGATGGGATCGGTAGTTTGTTTGGGTGGGGATGGAACGCGCGAATTGAAGGAGCGAGCTCCACGAAAAGACTACGACTCCCGCGATGCTCGGCGGCGGCCCCGTCTCCGGACTGGTTGTGAATATGTATCAGAATGTTAATGATTCGCTGCTGCTAAATTTGGTCAAAGGAGTCACCTCGCCAGAGAGAGAGTGTCGGGAGAGGCGAGCGGAGGCTGCCGCTGTAGCTGCAGTAGTTGTTTCTTCTTCAGGGGTTGTTTTGCGTCGCTGCCGGCAAGAGTTTGGAAGGGAAAAGAGAAGGACGGGGGAAAGGGGGGAATAAGCCCGTCACGCCAATCGCATCGGGGCCGTGTTTGTTCCTAATTGTGTGCGTGGAGAAGCCACAACAAAAGGAAGAAGGCGCCTCGGATAATTGCGGAGGGACGAGGCGAAGGCGGCTCCTTGTCCTCCTCCTCCTCCTCCACAAAGGAGCCACGGTTCGCTTCTCTTCGGCTAAAGATCAATAAAAGTTTTCAAAGGGAGGACGCGGCGGAGGAAGAGAGAAAAGGCAGAGAAACAAGGGAGCCTCCTCGCCGCCGCCGCCACCTTCGGAGTTTGCCTGAGTCCTCGCTTGGGAGCGCTTGGCGATCGTGGGGACGCTCCGACACGTGTCGAGCGAGGCGGGTTTGGAGGCGTCGTGTGTGTGTGTGAGAGAGAGAGCCCCCGGGGGATGTAGCCGAGGAGAGCGTCGCCTCCTGCTGCTCCTCCTCGTCCTCCTGCTCTCCGCTGCCGCCGCCTCTTCCTTCTCCTTCTCTCTCTCTCTCTCGGGCTGGGCGAGGAGGGCGAGAAGAGGCCCCCTCCCCTCGGCTGGCTGCGGGACCCTGGGCGCCCGGCCCATGAGCTGAGCCTCTGGTCGGCCCCCTTCTGCCGGCGGCCCAGAGCTCCCACCCCGGCGGCGTGGATGATTCGAGACCTCAGCAAGATGTACCCCCAGACCAGGCACCCGGTGAGCAGCGCCCGCTTCGGGGGCTGGGGTCTGCCTCCCCCACGCAGCCCCAAGCCTTGGGAGGGGATCTGGGAAAAGAGAGCAGGGAAGCGGAGGTTTGGGGGTGGGTGGGTCACCTGCCTTTCCTCTCGGTCTTCTGAGGGGATCCGGAGGAGAGGAGAGGAGAGAAGGCATGGGGGCTTATTTGGGGGGTTACTTCCCCCCCCCC
>NC_056523.1:248366434-248508978 GCF_019175285.1 Sceloporus undulatus
GAGGCTGGGAGGGAGGGAGAGTTGGGTGAAACAATTGAGTGTAGCATTTTCTTATTGTTGTCTTTTGGCTTTGCGGGCTTGGCCGTGTCAGGAGGCGTGGGGGTCCCCCTCCTTCCTCCCCCAAATTGGAGATGTGGGAGAGGAGGCACCTGGGGTTACAATGCCCCTTTGCTCCCCCCCCCAATCCCTTTGATCCTTAGCCATAACCCCCAGCATTTCCTTTCCTTAACATTGCAGATGGTTTGGTGGAGGAGAAAGAGCGCCTTCCCCAGCAAAACCCTCCCCCTAGTTTTCAGAAGTCCTGGTGGATGATGGAACATGCCTCCTGGTGCACCAGTGTGTACATATTATGGTGTGTGTGTGAGGCAGGAGAAGGAACCTGGTGTCAAAGAGACAAAAACACTCTGAGTTTGTGTGTGTGTGCGTATGTGAGTGCGCCTGCCTGCGCTCACCGAGTGAGTTTTTTATAGCTCTTTCCATTAATGATGTATGGCTGACCTCGCCAGGCAGGTTTGTATGTGTTGCGCTGCGCACCGATGGGCTGCTGGCTGAGCCGAGGAGTAATTAAAACATTTCCTTCTGATGACCGCTTCTAGGCACCGCATCAGCCTGCTCAGCCCTTCAATTCACCATTTCGGATCCTGTGATCGGATTAAGGAGGAGTTTCGTTTTTGCAGGCTCAGTACAACAGGTAATGATGTTTACTTTCCCGATCCTTGTGTTTTGCTTATCTCTTGTCGCTCCCCTACAAAGGCAGAGGCATAGGTAGGCGCCCTCGCCTTTTCTCTCCCCCCCTTTAAAATCATACACTTGGCTTCAATAGGAAAAGATCTGCCCACCCCCCCCCCCAACCCTACTCCCAGGTCTTCACTCTGATACAGCTGTGCCAATTCAGCGCCTTTGGCTTGTCTTGAGGCCGGTTTGAACTTGGCAGACAGAGCTTTCAAGATATCATGGTGTGCTTTTAAACATTTCACTCAATATGCTTAGAAACACTTTATCACAGTACTTTAAAACAACAGCAGCAGCAGCAACCCCTGAATTATCCTGATGGAAGGCTTCCTCCATAAGAGGTTAGTCTTTGCAGATCTGATGCCAGAACCACAATGAAAGAACTCTTGGATAGCTGGGAGCATAATAAAAGAAACACTTGTAAGAAACAGGGTTTTGGAAGCTGTTGTGGGTAGGTTTTCCCCCACCTTAACTTTAGGGGTGCGGTGGGGAAATGATATTTTTCTTTTGAGCATCGCAGCTCATATATTATTGGGAGGTGCATCTCTTATGAGCCATCTCCTTCATACCTTGCGTGGCAGTGCGCAGTGTCAGGTGTTGATAAATTGGAACTGGAGCTGGAGTGTTCTCATTATCCTCAGGGCAGAAGTGCTTCTTAGTCTCCTTGACAAACAAGGTCTCCCAAGATTGTTGCGTCGGCTTTTAAAAGCGGGCAGGCGGGAGAGCGCAAGGAAGACTTTATTGCTCACAAGATGTCGCTTGTCGATGCTGTTGTGTTCCTTTCTTTGAAACCCTGAAACCTTTTCAACCCTTTTGAGTGGTTCCTCAAAGTTTTAGGGCAGTTGAGATCACATGTAAAAACGGTTTATGTAGTGGCCTTTTTGAAAGTGAATTTTACAACAGCAGGCAGTTTTATGCTTTGGCCAATAGTCGATAACAAATCTTTTCCTTAAGCCGGTTTGTGGTTTTTCTTCATTCCATGTCCAAGTCAGATTCATTTGTCTCAGAATTTCCTCACATCTTGTTTGAGCAGAAGACAAGTGTTAGCTGTTGACAAGGAAAATGATAGTGATGTTTGAACTCCTTGTTTTTGATTTTCTATTAATTTTACAGGGACCTGCAGAGATTATATGTTGAGAGAATACCAAAACTGACATTATGAAATACTCACAGATATATGTGTGTGTTTTTTCCCCTTGAACAGTCTAAAGCTAGAGTGTGAAAAACTCGCCAGTGAAAAGACAGAGATGCAGCGACATTATGTCATGGTAAGCGAGTGGCATAACAAACTCAAAATGTCTCTTGTGTGAGTGTGGTCTGTGAGCAGAGGGCAATGCTCAACTCAGTTTGCTGGAGGCAGGTAGCTAGTTTATGACAGAGGGGCTGTTATGTTGAAGATTCCCTTGTGAAAATCTTGGATCTAAAGATTTTTTGTCTGCTAAACATTGGTATCTCTGATTTGACATGTTCCTTTGTGACACAGTCCATTTGGGCCAAGGCATAGATGTCCTCGAGGATAGATTATCCTTGGAGCTTCTGCTATGTATAGGGAATTCTGTAGAATCCCTTATCTCTTTCACATATTGATGAAAATGTGCCCAGAGGCACATCTACATTTCCTTATTGGCTCTGAGGTGATGTTCTGCCTCTCTCACTGTGTTTCAAAGTGGGAGATTGACACGATCCATCGTAAGGACGAGACTGGCTCTTACTGGAGTCTTCTTAAACCTGTTGCTTTTCAACTATTTGCAAAAGGCTTCGTGTTTAATTGAGGATGCTGTTGATGAGAGTTATAGAAGAATTTCCTCCTCAACCCGCAATATCTGTAGACTCTGGTTCAGCAGTGATCAGAATATGATGAAGTCTCTAAACATCTAATTTTCTGATAGATTGTGATGACACCCAAAGAGCTGTTTTCTATCGATTCTCTGAACTTATATGAGGATATAATTGCTTTCTTTATGTGATGGAGTGACTTGCTTTTAAGGAGGACCATAACCTTGAGAGATAGTCCGCCTCCTAGCCAAAGCACAAATGATCCATCAAAGCCTTATAGTCTGGCCTTCATCTGTCTAATGTGGCTAGCGCATATAGTGTTAACTGGCAGAACTGATCAGCCCTATAGTACAGGAGAATTATATTTATACACACACAATGTCATGTATGCTTTCAATATGAAATGCTCTGCTGTGTTGTTTCTTTACCCGTTATAAATTGTAGTCGCTCTATGCCTGTAATTTAAAATATTGAAGGAGAAGTCTTGTTTCTATTTCTGATTTATGATCCTATCTGCTTTCTAGCATTTTCAGCATTTTAGAATCTTAAATGGCTACTGTGGAACAAAATGTATATTTGGATTTATCTTTAATGCATTTGTCAGCTTCTCCCATAATGCATTTGCTGTTTTCTTTATGCGTGTACATTGCTTGTTTTCCCCATTTCCCAACACACTTTGAGGTAGTCGTTTAAACAATGTAGGATTAAAAGCAAACTATCAAGAATTAGAAATGTTTGATATTTTGAGAAGATAGAAAGCCAGCAAAAGCCTTCAAAGGACTACAAACTGGCTGTATTTATGTGATTACAAGGTCTGAAATAAATCCATTTTCCTTTTTCCCCCCTTAGTATTATGAAATGTCGTATGGGTTGAATATAGAGATGCATAAACAGGTAGGCAAAGAATTCCTTTTCTTAAAAACTACATTTCATTTTAAACCACACTACATCTCTTTCACCTTTTTTTGGTTATATATAGTATGGTTATGATGTTTTTGTTCAGTGTGATAAAATGAGATTCTTTGCATGTGATATAAGAACATATGCAGATTGGCATTGTTGGTCCTGATTTTTTTGTGACACAGACCCCACTCATGCAAATTCCTTAGAAAAACTTGCTGTAGCCTATAATACGTAGTTACCTGTTTTTCCCCCTTGGATGTGTCAACTGATTACAAAATCAGATTGTAGATTAAAGCTCTTCAAGTTGTAATCTGCTGCCTTGTAGAACAAAGGTAGACAAATACAGATAAAATGGCCCTGAGGTCAGTCTGTGGCAAAGGGATGGTTGCTTATATTTAGTTAAATGATAAATGACTGAGCTTTTAGGGGTTTGTACATTGACAAAAGAAAATGTTTGCAAAATGAATCAGGAGTTCTCTGGGATATTTAGGTGGACCTACCAGATGAGTCTATACCTCTTATGTTGTAGACTTGCGATAGGCCAATATTAGTAGTTTACATGGAAGTGCAGCAAATCTGATTTTCTTTCTTGATAATTTACTTAATCTTAATGTTGCCTGGTATTTTTTACCCTGTTTTCCATTGAGAAGGCTTTTTTCCCTTCAGTTTACTTTGTCTTGTGAAGTTGTTTCAGAAAGTGTTAATTTAAGTTTCTCAGAACTGCATAGTCTGGAAAGAAATGGGATGATGGCAATAGCAGAACTGAATTATATTTGAATTTAGTATTGAAATGTGTACGTGAGGAAAATTGACTTGGGTATCAGTGTGTCATAGTTTGCTCTGGTATTTACACCTTTAGGGACTCAGCTCAGTTGGAGACCTCTCAAGTGGGCAAAATACCAGCACACTCTCTGGTGTTTGGTAGCTAAAATAACCTGATGAACTATACAAATGTATGCCAGCATATACTGTACTAGGTATGCAGATTGCACCCATTCAGATGTTGGGGAAATAGGCAGACAATCACAGTATTGGTGGTTAATATTACAGTGTGTTCTGTAAATAATTTTGAACAATTGGAAAACTGCATTGGGAGAAATTATGTTGTTTTTCTTGATAAAGATCTTTAAGATTCAAATCTGAAAATATATTTGTTGTAAATTCAGTGCCAAACATTCGAGGTTTTTATTTTTATTTTAAAAATATAGTATTATAATGTAGCACCTATAAACCAAATTGGTTGCCAAAAGTTGGCTGGATCAACTTGCCATATCATTTCCATAGGGGTTCCAAAACATCGGTTTGTTCCACAACACATCTAGAATAATTGAATAAAGGTATCTAGACTTTAAAACATGTTTTAGGAGGAGGAGGAGGAGGAGATACACCTAGATGTAGAATTGGCGAGTGCACCATAGAGGAAAATAGTAAAAGATTAAAAGTAAAATCAGATACAGTGGTACCTCGGGATACGAAATACCCAGGTTACGAAATTTTCGGGATACGAAAAAATCCCATAGGAAATCATTGTTCCGGGTTACGAATGTTTTTTCGGGATACGAAGAAAATTTTTGGTGCTTTTTTCGGCTTTTTCGCACGAAACGCGGCTTTTCCCCATTAGCGCCTATGGGTTTTCGGCTTACGAAGGCTTTTCGGGTTACGAAAGCGGCCGCGGAACGAATTAATTTCGTAACCCGAGGCACCACTGTATTGGAGTTTTGTGAAAATACAAGCAGTAGGGCATTTATTCAGTTTTATAAATGTGCTGATTTTGAAGGATTGAGTTTAATTAGGATATCATTTTTTTCTGTTACTGTCATGTCTATTCATATTACTAATGTAAACACTCCACCCTCTCACAACACACTCCTTCATACCTTTTATCGCCTGCTCTTGACTCTAATGAAATACAACAAAGAGAGTGGTTCATAGAGCTTATCATTTTAAAAAATCTTATCTCTTCATCTCTCTCTGCTGTGCAATATGTGGGCTTAGTAATGAGGATGTTAGTACATATTCACCCGCCCTCTGGCTCAAAGTCTGCAACAGCCTGTTCAGAATGTTTCCCATCTGATGTTATGGAAATATTGAAAGATGCACCTTCAGAGGTGTACAGACCCACTTCTAAGGGGACAAAACATCCAGACTTCCCATCTTTTCAAATCCTTCTCTCTTTCTCATCCTTCCCCAACTCCATTCTACCCGCTTGGGCCTGAGTGATCTGCTTTGGGGATTATTTGTGGGCTTTGTTCTTATATTCAATCATAAAAATCCTGAGGGCAGTTTTATCACATTATGGGATACTTACAGCTCTGCAAACCGCCTACTTATTATATTTTCTTTCCTTCTGCCTCCCCTTCTGTCTTTCCCTCTCCTCGCCTCCCCCCAAAGCACAGAGGCCTATCTATCTTTATTTGTTTTCCTAGGCAGACAGCCTTGGTTCCTCTTAGCTCCTTTTCCAGATGTAGACGCTGGATGCCCTTGTAATGGAAAGCAGGCAATAATGCAGTGAAGCTGCCCTCCAGCGTAATTGGGCCTAGTTCTCAAGATCAGGTTAGGCTTATTCGCTTATTAGATTTGCGTCTCAGAGGGTTCAAAAGTAGGGCTCCCCGGAGTCCCCGAAAGTACCCTAGTAATTGGTGGCCCTGATATCAGAAACCTTTGTGTATTTTTCTGTTACAGCGTCTGTCTGTTCTTCATGGCTGCCTCCACCCGTGAAATACTTATTTTTAGAGGAATTTTAGATTGGGACAGAAAAATGATTGTTGGGATGGAGTTGTGACTCTGTGATTTAGCAAACTGATAAAAGGATAAATATGCAGAGGGTGTGTATGTGTGCCTGTGTGTGCATGTCCTGAGGTGGGGTGGGGAGCTGAAGGAAATGTGATGAGGTTTCTTTTCTATCCCCTCGTCTTTTGCAAGGCTGATCATCAGTCATCCTGTGTTGATTTTGATAGAAGACTATTAAAGTGAAACCTATGGGGAATTTGTCATTCTGAAAGGAAAGCTAATGTAATTAGTACCAATTAAAGTACATTTAGTAAATTGGATTTAATCTTAATTAAGCCTGCATAATGTTGCCAATTTTTAACAATTATGTTTGAGAACATAATTAATTTAGATTTTGGTAACTGAGTAAATAGCATTAGACTGATAGAATTAGTTCACTGAATTATTTTGGTGTTGTTTTTTTAAACCCCAACAACCCTGATGTGTGGCATAAAATCTTAAATTTTTAATTTGTTTTTGGCACTTATTGTTAAGATCCATATATTGAGATGAATATATTAGGAGATGCCTGAGAAATGTGAAAACTGTAATACTACCATTCCTCCTTATGGTCAGGGTCTTAATCTGGAATAGTTTTATGGAGAAGCAAGTGTCTTGAACCCCTGCAAGGTTTATTCTCAATAAATTTGGTCACATTTGGCCTGTAGTAATATTAAACAGCAAGTGTACTGAAAAATGAACAAATGTTTATGTTTTGGTGTGTATATGTTTTCCATCTTACCTAAATCCCATAGCGTTAGGGGGGAAAATCAGTAATGTGGGTATGCTGATTTATGTTTTTTTACATGTTTGGATTAGACTTCTGTCAATAATTCACTTAGTTGATTATTTCACTGTATAATAATTTCATCAAGTACTGAAGGTCTTTTACTCAGATATTGGTGCTTTATCACATAACATATGAATCAGCATTTGGCTGCAGATAAGACACTTATGAATAGGACTAGTGGGAAGTTAAATTGGAGGGAAATATCATTCTAGTTTCTTTTTTCTGACTTTGACAGCACAGTACTGCTTTGTTCTTTAGCAAAGCTTATTGTGTAGTCGAAAGAATTCTCAAACGGATCTCTGTTTCCTATGTATTCTTTTTAGAAGTTGGCCAAAAAAGTAAAAAAAGAATGGTGTGTGTGTGTGTGTGTCTGTGTGTGTGTTAAATTTCAGGACAGAGATCCCCTCCTCCCCTTTCTTCTGTTTCTTTCCAATCCATGTAAATTTTATTACTAGTCTTGGACAACAACCATTTGAGTGCTGCTAAAATATTAATTGAGTAGAAATGAAAGGGCTCTGGCCAGCTGATAGGATATCATAATCGTAGCTGCAGCAGTCGATGGTAAATGATGATAAATGGCATTAGGAACCTTTTAGCAAACTGTAATAACTACAAGGAGGGAAGTGGTATGGATTTGCATTATATCTGATACCCTCTGGTACCAAGTGGATTGCCAATACTGCTTGTTTAGCATTTTCTAAGGGCAATAGGATATTGATTTCTGACTTACAAGGAACAGCTCTATTTTCACCATTGAAAAGTATTGCAGGTTGTTAAGAAGAAATTGACTTGAAGAGGCCTGACTGCTGCCCATCATGGAGCAAATAAAGCAAAACTGCCGAAGCATGGTGGTGCAGTGAGATGGGGCCCTCAGCAATTTGTTGCTATTAATTTACCATGCTCGACAGCAAATCAATCGGCATCTACTTCATCTGCTGGAGAAAATGCTGTCCAGGGCAGATAAAAGGCCTGGCGTAGTACTGGGAATAGACTGGATTGGCCAAACAGAGGCTGCAGTTAATGTGTAAATAAGTGAAATCAAGGCCGCTGTTGCAGAGGAAGCTGTTTTTAATTAGGTTGGGGGCTTTATAGGGAGCTATTTAAGAAAGGCGCATAGAGCTGGGAGGGAGGGCAATTTATCGCTGACTGGGTTAATATATGGTTTGTATGACATCCTAGCCTCACCTCTCCTGTACTTCATGGACTTCAGTAATTTTTTTTTGCTAAAAGGCTAAAGAGGAGGGATTCATTTGTTTAATCCAGAGCAAAGTTTGGGCTGTAATTTATTTCCACGGCCCCAGGATGTTTGTGTTATTGGGAACTGCTGGTGTGCTATTCTGTGTATATAACACGGAGCTGGTCAAGGGTGTTTGCTGAAAGCTTAGAACAGGGGTAGTTGGCTTGGACATGCCTGATGTTCCCAGATATTATTGCTCTTGAGGGTCACGGTTGCCCTCCTTAGCATCAGACCTTCTTTTGAAAGGGGCACAATAACCATAACTCGCCTGTAGCAGTAGTCACTGGTGGATGTCCAGTAGCATTGTTCAAGATTTGGTCTGCCCACTGCTTGATCCACAACTATGCCCACTCCTCTTCCACTCTTCCTCCAGTGGAGAAACTGAAGGCTCTCCCACTCCTGGTGGGCATGAATAAGTTAAGAGCCATTGCTTGTGACAAAGAATAAGAAGAAAGAAAGCAGAGAAGCAACCCTAGCTGCTGACAGTCCCTGTTTCTGCTCCTTTTATTTTGAGACTAGCAATGGCATCCTCTGCCTTTGTTGAGGATGGAGCAAGGGGCAAGGGCAGCTGTTGTCACTGCTCCCCATCCTGAAGTGCCTTCTTGAATATGGCAGTGGTTGCTAGTATCAGCCACTGTCGCTGGTGCTATAAAGACTGCAGAGGGAGGAAGTGCAGATATGGCAGTTGTATGGCACTCCAAATTGATAACCCTGTGGCAGCTGGTGGTTCTGATGTCATGGGACCAGTGTATCTACACTGGGATTTAGTCTGAATGCTAAAGGAGCTATGCAAGGGACTTAACCTATTTCTGGGATAGAGTTTAGTACATTGGACAGTTCTTCTAAATTTCATGCTAAAGCCAGAAGAGCAGGGAATGACATAATGAGCAATAGGACATTTATGATATGTGTGTGGGTGAAAGAATTCACATGCCCTTCAGATAGACACTGTATCCCATACAGAAATACACAGAAATATACAGATACTGAAATACATAGAAACTCTGTTGTGTAAAAGAGTTCCAGGTGAACATATTTACCCCCATAAACCACTGTACTCTCAGGTAGCCTCTGTATTGGAAGATCTCTGTATCTCTCTTTACATTCTCATTGTGTGTGTATTGCCTTCAAAGCAACTGTTGATTTATGGCAACCCCATGGACTTCATAGGGTTTTCTTAGGCAAGGAATATTCAGAGGTAGTTTTTACAGTTCCTTCCTCTGAAATATAGCCTGCAGCACCTCATATTCATTGCTGGTTCCCCATCCAAGTACTAACCAGGGCTAACCCTGCTTAGTTCCAAAGATCGGGCAGGATTTGTTGCCTTAAGGGTACTTAGGCCCACACCTTGTTAATTGGTAGACATTCCAAAAAAAAAAAAAAAAATTGTGTCAAGTCTTAAATGGCATCCTTGTTTGTTTGACCTCGGGACTATCCTGTGTTTTGGATTGCAAATGAGCTTGGGCATGTGAGTAGAATTACAAAGAATACGTGTGATATATTGATCTGTGGCTGCCAATGTATTGCCCTCTATTTGAAGGGAAACTGGCAAACCAACAAGCATTACACTGCTTGAATTTTCTCACCATTTATAAACAGTAGGAAAGATTTAATCGAGATACAAGCAGCGAGGGAGTAATAGTCAGGAGAAGGACTGGGAAGCTTCAAAATAGGATAGACTCGAAGTGAAAATGTAAGGGCGGTGATGTCTCAGCAGGGTTAAAGAAAGCGGGATGGCAGCACTACCTGGAGGTTTTCTATCAAATTTCAAAATATAAAAAGTGGCTTGACAAATCAATGCGGCAGCCAAACCTTATCTGTCCTAGTTTAAAATGATTCGGTCTATACTGTGAAACTGATTCAGTCAAATAGCTCATTTAGGGGCCCAGTCCACACCCTCCCTCTGAGGCTGCCATTTGGCTTGCATAGCTCTCGGGATGTGGAAGGATTAGTAACAGGAGCAAATGTTTGCATGAGGGGAGTTGTTGGCAGAAGTATAGAGCAGTGGGTTTGGGATCAGAAGGGAGAACTCTGGGGAACCGAGTCATCTAGTTTGTTGACTGAGAAGTTGTGGAGCTATATAATTCAATCTTTATTATAATATAATTCTAAATGTAAAATAAAGTTAACCTTTTCAGATCCAGTGTTTAATTCTTAAGTCTGTGGGAAATTGCACTGTAGGTTGACATCTATTTGCTAAAGGAACAAGTTACAAATTCTTTTTAATTCTTTTTAAGAAAGGCATTGTTTTAGAACATTTTGGTAAGATGGAAGAGTGTGATGAATGTTAACTCCTTAACCTCAAATGTTTAAGGCTGCAATACTATGCCACTCTTACCAATCATAGAATCATAGAGTTGGAAGAGACCACAAGGGTCATCCAGTCCAAGCCCCACTCAATACAATTGGCTTTGGTTCTGACTGTGAAATGCTTAGTGTTGCATGTGGTGTTATAATCCAACAAACCTTGAACATGGTTGACTTCAATTTGATTATTATTTATTTATTTTATATCTCAACATTTTCTAGTGCACAACCCAAGGTGGTTTGCAACATTAAAAAAAATATAGTGTGTGAAACCATAATGTATAACGTTATGTTTTTCTCTCACACACAAACATATATCATATTAAAGCCAAACAGTTAAAATGGTTTAAAACATAATATTAAAAAGTGGGGAAGTAGCATACCTTTCCACTAAAAGATCCTTATTTGTGGCTAAAAGTTTGTCTGAATAAAAACGTTTTGATGACCTTATAAGGAATTAGCTAAGTACTGTATACACTTATTCTCCATTATGTTAAGGCACTAATTTTGGTGCTACACCATTCTAGTTTACATAAGCCTCATTTACCTACACTGCTGGAAAGAGAACAGAATCATTTGAATAATTAGGCTTTCTTATAGCTGGAGGACTGTGTTTAGAAGGTTGCATAGTAGCACAGGATACTTATTGTGTATAATTGCAGAAGGGTGCTATTGCATACATTTATATAGTTTATATAAGAAGAATGTTCTTTCCACTATGGAGTTTTAGTTTCCAGAACATGTTGTTTCGTGGTAGACATAGGTATTTCTAATACATTTTTGTTCCTCACAGCAAGAACAGAAAGCACAAATCCTCTCAGTTTTAAACATCCATAGTGCAAATGTTTGCCTGAAAATCATACCCATTTTTTTTTTAAATGTGGGGTGTTGTGGAGCTTCAGGAAACTGGTGATATTCTTAGAGATCTGCCGAAATGGGATCTGGGGGCCAGCACATGGGCTGCACTTTCTTCACCTCTGTGTAATATTCATATTTCTGGATGTGGAGACTATATGTCTCTGATGTCTGCCAATAAAAATGGGAAGTCACTTGAAAAGTCACTCCATAGTATATGTTGCTCCATTTCATAGGGGCAGTTTCTTTTGTAAATGCAGAAGATATAAATAGAGGTATCAACATAACACATACCAGAAGACATAATATTTTTGTAGTGTATAGCGTAGGTCTTCCTGATGACATAAGAGAGTGTTTGTCAAAACTCTGTTATTTACTGAGTTTACCTAAAAGGAAATGGTAGGATTATGTTGGTTTCATTTCTTCTAATTATTCCAGGGCTTCTTTTGCAAGCAAGTAGACTCTGAATTCAAATTTGGAGTATGGCTGTGTATGTGTGAATGAAAGGGTTACAGATAGTCTATTTCACTTACGGAACCTATTATTTGTACCATTTGTTTCAGAAATCACCTGTTTGTATCCTTTTGGACAAGGTTTTGCTATTGTCTTTCAAAAATAATGCATTTGTGATGTTTAGAGCATGCCACCGCTTCCCTGCTTTCTTTACTCTACAGTGCAGAACTGATCTCAGCAGGTCTAATACTAATTGGCAAATGTACATCAACTTGTAATGGCAAGCCTCTAATAAACAAAGCCTGTAATATTCTTCTTAATTGAAGAGTGTAAACACTGGACCAATTGTCAGTACACTGAAGCATAGACCTAAATATTTGTGCTCACATCTCAGCCAGCAATGTGAGAGTAACACCCCATGAGACTGATATAACATCATATTAACAATATTGTGCTGGTGCCATGATAGGAGAGGTCTGTTCTAAACACATATTACACAGGGCTGTGGCTCTTTGAATTTGAACAGAACCTTAATAATATGTAGCTAGAAAACTAGTGTTAGTGAGAGCTTTGTTTTTGATTTGGCAGGATTCCTACATATTGTGCTCTTTAACTGGGGAGGGAAAACTACTTTCTCTGCATAATTCAGTTTAAAGCAATTTGCATAATTGTTTTCTAACAGGTAGTTTATCCTTTTTTCCAGCTTTCATTTCCACATCAGGCAAAGTCCTCCCATTCACTCTCTGGGATGGTTTCATCAAAGCCATTGGAGTAAATCCAAAACACAAAGGCCAACTAGTCATTTGTGGGTTGCATTGCAATTTTATCTACCCCTCAATGGTCCTGTGAAATTATGCTGTGGTGTGGAAATCTTATATTTAACTGAGCAAGTGATGTTTTGTTTTAGAAAGTGTGTGTGTGTATGCGTGTGTGTGTGTGTGTGTGTGTGAGAGAGAGAGTGATATAACATAATTAGAGCCACCCTTTTAAAAAAAATACAGTTATTTCACCATGTTTGAGACTGTGCACTTCAGTAACTGGGAAGCCTATGCCTCCAGGAGTTGTCTGGAAAGTGACCACACTGAAGCAGTCAGATTTTGTAACAAATCTGGTATTTGCTATATGAAGAGAGAGTCTTTGTGGTTACAAAAGTTGTAATCCCAGCTAAAAGTCTGCAACTTTCAAACTCAATTAAAGGATCACCTATGCAGTATTTCATTACAATGTTTCTCTTGTGCTATAGTTGGAAGGTCCAATTTAAAATCTGAGTCCTAGATATTGGTGTTAGAGATTTGTGAAAGTAGCATAAAGAATTGGTCTTCAGATGAAGGTTTGAGAGCTACAAGCGAATTGCAGCTGTTTAAGGTACGTTGTGCCAGTCACACTATCACCATACATACCTATGATGAACCTAATGGATCCCAAAATGATGCATCCCAAATTCAAAATCTCCACTGAGATATAAATATTACCAAGACTAAAGCAACAGTTGGATGAATACAAATGATATTTAATTCCCTCCTGACATCTAATGAGGTTTCACATTTGATGCTATATTAAAAGCATGGTTCCCAGGAATTGGTCTCTTTCTAATCATAGACATTTGTGTTAAGTGTGATGTAGTGCTGAAAAACAAGAGTGTTACAGTAGTTAGCAATGGAAGTAGTTTCTTCTATTTTGTACTGATTTGAAAAATTAAGTATATTTATAGTGTGGACTGATTTCAGGATTTTTGTCCCCATGAAAAATGTTTCCTTAAAGTGACTTTTTTCCTTTAGTTACATTTCTGTGTTGCATCTTGAGAGAGACATTTAAGGAAGCTAGTAGAAATTATCACTAAGGCTCATCTTGATATTGTGCAAATCACCAGATATTATCTGAAATGTAGTTATGGGAGATGAAATTTGGGCAGGTTAGCCAGATATGTTCCCAGTTTTTTTTTTTTAAATTATTGCTGTGGTGGTCCAAAGTCACCTGTTTTCTAGCCATTTTCTGGCTGGTTCCCCCCCCCCCCCATACCTCTACAGTCTTTTCCATGCTGTTTTAAAATAGCCAGTGAATTCCTTATCTGCTTGGAAATACTGGATTCATTATACATCTATTCATTCAATTAAAGAGTTAGTTACTAACTCCATTGTGCCTAGGATGAGCAGCTGATGAAAGATTCTCCCTCCATCCCAGCTTCCACTGCTCTGTGGAAGAAATCAGCATCCAGAATCTGCTGGACTTAATTCCCACTGCCATCTCCTTTTCTTTGTGTGTCCTGTCTTTTTAGATTACAGGCCTAAGGGCAAGGAGTTGTCATAAGAACAGTTGTAAAATCCTCATGTAAAACATCATGTACATTGATGGTGCTATATAAATAAATAAAAACAGCAACAAATATATCTTTCCTCCAATCTTTAGACAAGGGGTGGGAAAGTTTCCAAAGCCCAGGGTCCAGATTTTTTTCCACAGGGCCCATCCTGCATCATACCAGTCCTGAAACACAAAACCAGAACTGGTCAGAAGTCCCCTAATAATTTTTTATTTATATATTTATTTTGGAGGTGGGGGTGTATGACGAGGACTGTGTCCTTTAAAAGGGCAAAATGATTGGTCTTCAGGCTCCCAGGAGTGAAAACAATTCATTTTTCACTTGAATTTATTTATTTATTTGTTGTGGAGGTGGAGTTGAGAGGCCCCAGGGTCCTGTGCAGCCCTCAGGCCCTAAGATTTATATCCCTGCTCTAAAGTAAACATAGGGGAGCCATTCCTGATTGAGACCTAAGGGGGAGAGGATAATAAGCTTTTAACCAAAGGCCCTGGGATCTACAATATTTTATCACCAAAACCAGATCTATTGAAACTTGGTTGAAATAAAAATTGCCTCCACAGACCCAACTGTAGCTGAGACCACATGCTTTGGCCCAAAGGATTAATACCCTAAAGGCAACAGATCCCATCTGTCTTGGAAACTAAGTAAGATCTGTCCTGCTCTCCTGTATGGGAGACCGCCAAGGAAAACCAGATGCTGTAGGCTATATTTTAGAGCAGCGGTCCCGAAACTGTGCTCTTAAAGGGATTTTGAACTTCAGCTCCCAGAACCCCAGGCCAACATGGCTGAGGCTTCTGGAAGCTGAAGTCCAAAATCTCTTAAAGTCACCATTTGTGCACCACTGTTTTAGAGGAAGGAACTGGCAAAATCACCTCTGAGTATTCCTTGCCTGAGAAAACCCTGTGAAATTCATAGGGCCACCATAACATAACAGGCGATTTGAAGGTGTACAAACTCACAGATATCAGGGTTCATAGGTTCCTTGCAGGATTTAAAGATCTGACTAGAAGTTCTATTTCCCTGTCACCTAGTTCAAATGTTATATTGAGGAATACTGCCAATAAGAATATTGTATGGTGGGCCCTTCGTATCTGCTGGCGTTTGGTCCCAGGACCCTCCATATGGCGGGCTGACTGTAGTAGCTTCTGCTCTGAGTACATAAATTTTTCCACATGCCTTATCTGGTAACACATATAGGAGTGGTTCCTGTAATTTATTAGAGCAAAGTCTTCTATGTGGCAATGTGCTGACATGTATAGAAAGATGCCATGTTTGCATACAGCTAAAAATTGCACCTTATTTTGTGAGATACAAATGCTAATGCAGTTTCAAGCATAAAGATGCCAGAAAGGGAGCTCTGATTCCAAAGTTAGGCATCTGTCTCTAGTAGATAATGCTGGGAGAGAGCAGACACATCCCTGCAACTGTTCCTCTCAAGCCCCTAGTCTTTTTCTGGAACATAGAACTGTGAGTGCCACACTACTTGTACTGCACCCCAAAAAACTTTGCTGCTGTCCCTGGTGTATTGGAGGAACCTGTCCTATTGCCAATGTTGATGTAAGTTTCAGTGCTATTTCATTTGATTTTGGGACATGAATGAGAGAAACTGACATCCCGTCTTTTGCCTTGGGCAGCACAAATGTTTTAAGGTAGACTTGTATCCTGTTCTTTCTGAGGCCTGTATGCACCAGCCATTCACAGACCAGTCTGAATAATTCATCCCTCTGTGTTGTAAGTGGAGCCCAAACACTGTTAAAGTAGACAGAATTCAGGCCCCTTTCAGTTTTCAGATCTCACCTGCATCTTCAATTTTCAAATTTTCTTCCCCCTTATTTGGGCATAGGCATCAAACAGTGTGTGTGTGTGTGTGTGTGTGTGTGTGTGTGTGAGTGTGTGTGTGTGTGTAAAAGCCAGGTAGAGTGATGATTAGCCACTAACCAGCCATAGGCTTCTTGCATCACCAGTAAAGAAATGGTAAATAAGGCCTGCAGTAATGCTGTGGTTAATCCATCACCTGTTTCAATTGCATCCTTATGCTGGGGATGCAGATTTACTGTCTTAGAAAAGTACTTCTGAAAGCAAAGGGACTCTTTTCTCCTTGGCTTTTCAGAGTTTGAACCTCGAATCAACAAATCAAAATACAACAAGACCAGTGTAAGCTCTCTGCAAAGACTTAATAAAATATTTTGATACTTGTATGCGGTGACAGAAAAAGCTGTTTGGAAATTTAATAGTGCAGAGGGATGGTGAAATCAAATTTTTAAAAGTGTGTGTGTGTGTGTGTGTGTGTGTGTACTGTACTGTATATAGATATCTGCCAGCTATAGCTTTGGGCTGTGTACTGAACACAGAAATGTGGCAGAGGAGTATGTTTTGCATTGTAATCATTGCCTGCTGTGGGGAGGAGAGACTGAACTAAAGGCCACTAGGTCTTGCCACGAGCCTGCTTTTCCACCCATGTTGCTCTGATAAAATGGGCTCCAGAAGATTAATGTCACCATTGAGAAAGTCTGAGCCACTCAAGTTGATGACTCCTGGCCTTCAGCTGTGCTTCAGTACTGCTTTTATTAGACATACAATGCAGGGATATTCAGCAAATGCAGTTTCTCCCATCATTGTATTATTCTGAGAAATCTTGGGCCATGATGTTAGCTGAAAAGGAGACAGTGAATATGGAATAAGTGGTGCACTTCTTGAACCTCTCACTGCCACTCGTGGAGACCATGGAAGCATTAGCTTTTTTGATGACAACACCCAGAATCCCCCAGCTAGCAAAAAAGTAACTTGGCCAGACTCTGCCCTTTTGTGTCAAGATGTGACCTTTCCTCTCGAGTTACAACTCCTGTGAGATGTAAACCAACACTGTCAAACCTTCTCTCTGCTTTTAAAATTCAGTTTAGTAAGAAGAGAGATTGTCAGAAGTGGTGAGGTTGGGTGAAATATAGAAAAGAGGCATCATGCATTGTTTCCAGCTGAAAAAACCCAACAACCCACCAAACGCAGAGAAGGGTAGCACTGAAAGAAAGAACCATCTGCTCTGAGACAGCTGAACAAGTTGTCATCAAAAGTGAGATTTGCTTCTAATATTTAATGTTTGTTGTTGCTAATTGGCATCAAATTGCATTTGACTTATGGAGACCCTATGAATGAGGACCCCCTCCCCCCAAGTCTCCTGTTATTAACAGCCTTTTTCATATCCTGCAGACTCAGGGCTGTGGTTTCCTTGATTTTGAGTATCTATCTGTAATGTGGTCTTCCTCTTTTCCTCCTGCCTTCCACCGATCTAAGTATTATTGCTTTTTCTGATGAGTCATGTCTTCTCATAGTATGTCCTAAGTAAGATAGTCTCAGTTTAATCATTTTGGCCTCTAGGGAGAGTTTAGGTTTGATTTCGTCTTGAACCCATTTGTGTGTGTGTGTGTGTGATTCTGTCGATTTATAGTGAACCCATGAATGTTTCAACATAGAGTCCCTAGGGACAAAAATCCATATATTATCCTGTGCCAGTTGCAAGCTCCAGTAGTTCACACAGGTCTTCTCTACACGAGTGTTCTACTCTGAGTTCCCCCCAGGCTCCCTGCATCTTGCTTACAGGACACAAGACCAAAACCCCGAATCGGATTCAGACTGTCTTCAAGGACACGCAAACCCAATTCAGGGCTTCCCCTCCCAACCCTCATTTTAAAAATTCATCTTTTGCTTTGGATTTTCGGAGGGTTTCCACCAACAATGGCAGCTTCCTTTTTACTCATAATCTCCTTTTGCTGTTCGGTACCACTGCTGAAGCTGTGAGTCACTTGGGCAAGGCACCCAGAGTCGATAGTGTGGTTGGGCACCCTATTCTGACCTTGGCAACAATAGTAGGCAATGAACAGGGGGCATGTAGGAAGCCAGATGCCCACTGTTCCTGGGGAAAGAGGAAGATATGGGGTAAATTTGAGGCCAGAATACTCATGTGGCAGGCCAGAGTATTCTGGCAAGTATAGACAAGTCCACAGAGACATGCTGTGTTCAGGGTTAAATCAAACAGAATAAAGAGCAATCCTTTTTTTGGCCATCTTTGTATTTAGACAACCAAACCTCAGAATCCAAAATACAGGTGAGTTTTTCCCCCTATGCATGCCTCCTATTCCCCTTGTAGAACCCAAGTGAATGAAATATGGAAGTTTCTAATCAGGATCTTAAATGACTAGGTTGTCAAGGGAGTAGCTATAGTTCTATTAAGGTAAAGGTATTCCCCATTGACAAGGTTGATAAGTCGTGTCCATCCATAGGAGGCAGTGGTGATCTCAATTACTAAATTGAAGAGCCAGCATTGTCACACACTACTCTGTGATCATGTGGCCAGCATGATTGCACAGAATGTTGTTTACCTTCCCACCAAAGTACAAATACTTACATTTGCATGCTTTCGAACTGCTAGGTTGGCAGAAGCTGGAACAAGTGGTGGAGGCTAACCCCATCACACAGTACTTGGGCCTCGAACTGTCAACCTGCCAATCTTGCAGTCAACAGAGTCAGTGTTTTAACCACTTGAGCCACACATTCTGTTAGCTTTGAGGAAAATAGAAGCTGTTGTTAATTAGAGATTTCCCTATTTGGGAAAGATGCTGTGACTGCAGGCAAAGCAAGAGTTTGGAAACTACTATTTGGAGTACAGATCCCTGGAAGGGGGATTCAGTAATACAGTTGTAAGGAAGGGGAATTCAGGACATTGTAATCCAAGCCCTAGGCAAAAGGAACATGCAAGTATCAATTTATGAATTCTTGCTTCTACAAGCATCTCTTTTGAAATGAACTGGGTATACTAAGGCTGTAATTCTGTATGTACTTACCTCACAGTAAGTTGCAGTGAATTGAGTGGCAACTACATATATACTTGATTATAAGTCGATCTCATGTATATGTCAAGAGTTTTTGGCACCAAAATTACAGATTTTCATATAACTCATGGGTAAATTGAAGGTAAAACTTACGGGTGTGTAACCAAAGATATGAAGGAGAAAGTAAAGGAAAACAATGCCAAAAATGATGCTGTTTTCTCACCCAGGCATTCAGAAAGGCCAGAAACAAGTCTGCAGTGGAGAGAGTATAGGGTGTCAGTGCTTCTTTTAGGTTCTTCTGGGCTGGACTAAGTTCTTGCCTTTCAGCACTCTACTCAGAGAAGAGGATGGTTCCTATTTTGATAAGAGTTAAGATACAGTACTTACACTGACTCATGGATAAATTGGCCCAGAGTTTTTGGGCTGGTTTTTTTAACTAAAATTTCTAGACTAACTAACTAAAATTTCATGTATGAGCGTGTACAATACTTTGGAATAGAAGTGCCTAAGATTATGCTGTGTCATAAATAAATCTCACATGAGTAGAAATCAGATGTGTTTGTTCACTGATAAAATTACATCCATCATACTGGATTTTCCTTTCCCCTGTTCCCCCTGATTTTCACTGGAGGATTGAGTGACTTGCCAGAATAAATTTTGGGGATCTGTATGCAGAGAGATGATAATGTCTTGTTGTACCAGAAGTTGTTTCTTTATGCAATTTTGGAAGGCACCTGTTGTCGTTTTCGGCAGCTTCTAGCTAACAGTAGTAAAGAGTTTTTAGTATGCATCACTGGATTCTAGCTCCTGGTGATTGTCCCCACTGAATGCATTGATCCTTTGAGGAACTACTACTGTAGGTCAGCAAAACACAAGAGAATGCAGCCATGGAGGATGATTGTTTTGACTGTGTTATGGTTCGGAAGACACTGAAATTGTGGCTGGATTTAGAAAGTGTGGAGAAAAACACTTGAGGGAATGGTTTAGTAAGGATGGAAAATGTGATCAGGGAAGAATACTGTAGTTTGACGGTTGTGAATGAAAAGATAAAAATAACTCATCATTTGAAATAACAAGGATGGAGGAGTCTCAGCTGCTGTGAGGAGTAGGAGTGGTAAGTGATACCATTCAAGCTTAAAACAAGATTTGAAACAAATATTGGCAGAGACCTTTGATAAATTAGAGTTTTTATTCAAGTAAATGAATATTATGACTCTCATGAGTGAAAAGCGCTGTTTGCTTTATCTTTAAAATTAAAATAGCATGTGTAGAACTACTCAACAGTGAGCAAGTCTATACAGAACAAAGTGTTCCCAAGTACTTTAGCTGTGCTGCATCATTGCATGTTAGTATGTAAGTATTTTATGTTTAACCACAATGTCATGACTGTGCCTAATTATTCATGATGAAAGACAAGATTTGTTCTAACATTAAAACAATGTAATTTTTTTGTCTTGTTCCTTCATGTTTGGTCTTTGTACCATCAGTTCTTTCAGGCATTCCATCTCAGATGATAAACAGTCACAGAGAGAGCTTGAGCATGAACAGAAGAGGGATCACCCATTGTAGACATGGGCAGTAAGAGGGCAAGGCCAGTAGGGGATGTATTGGTGTGAATGGCACTGGAGAGTGATTGTTACTCACTTGAAGAAAAACTCTTGAAGCAGTTTCGTGTGTAACCAAGCCCTTTAGAATTTTTGCTGCCAACATCTTTATCAATGACCTGGATGACAGAATTGGGAGCATACTTATCAAATTTGCAGATGACACCAAATTAGGGGGAATAGCTAATACCCCAGAGGACAGGATCAAGATTCAAAATGACCTGAATAGACTAGAAAGCTGGGCCAAAGCTAACAAAATGAAATTCAACACGGAGAAATGTAAGGTATTGCACTTAGGGCGGAAAAATAAAATGCACAGATATAGGATGGGTGACACCTGGCTGAATGAAACTAAGTGTGAAAGGGATCTAGGAGTCCAAGTAGACCACAAGTTGAACATGAGTGAACAGTGTGATGCGGCAGCTAAAAAGGCCAATGCTATTTTAGGCTGCATCAATAGAAGTATAGTGTCTAGATCAAGAGAAGTAATAGTGCCACTGTATTCTGCTCTGGTCAGGCCCCACCTGGAATATTGTGTCCAGTTCTGGGCGCCACAATTCAAAAAGGACATTGAGAAACTGGAGCGTGTCCAAAGGAGGGCGACAAAAATGGTGAAGGGTCTGGAAACCATGCCCTATGAGGAACGACTTAGGGAGCTGGGGATGTTTAGCCTGGAGAAAAGAAGGTTAAGAGGTGATATGATCGCCCTGTTTAAATATTTGAAAGGATGTCATGTTGAGGAGGGAGCAAGCTTGTTTTCTGCTGCTCCAGAGAACAGGACCCGGAACAATGGATGCAAGCTACAGGAAAAGAGATTCCACCTGAACATTAGGAGGAACTTCCTGACAGTAAGGGCTGTTCGACAGTGGAATGCACTTCCTCGGAGGGTGATAGAGTCTCCTTCCTTGGAGGTCTTTAAACAGAGGCTGGATGGCCATCTGTCAGGGATGCTTTGATTTGGATTTCCTGCATGGCAGGGGGTTGGACTGGATGGCCCTAGTGGTCTCTTCCAACTCTATGATTCTATGATTCTATGTCATTTTTAAGGTATGAAATACAAAACTAAATGTGGAATTTGGATGTCAATGGGCACTGATTGTCAGGAATTGTCAGAGGGCACCTATTCCAGACATGACATTTTATTTTTTCTCCTGCTACCACCAATATAGGAGAGGCTGTCATTGTGGCCACAGATAGCATGAGGGTGCAGCGTTTGGAATCATATAGCCCTCCAAATGATGCTGGACTACGGCTCCCTAAATGCATCACTATTAGATATGTTGGTTTGGGCTGTGAAGTCGAAGGCTTTCATGGCCGGCATTCATAGTTTTTTGTGGGTTTTTCGGGCTATGTGGCTATGTTCTAGAAGAGTTTCTTCCTGATAATTTCTCCCTGATAATTTCAACCGGAAAGAAGAAACCCTTAAAGTGAACAAAATTTGGCTACCAGTCCTGAAGAATAACAAAATGAGGACTCAGCAAATGCAAATGGGAAACCACTCAGAGTCAGGGGCTTTCCCAGTAGATAATGATCACCAATTAGCAGACACTAATCCTCTTTTGCATTAGGCTCCCAGCCTGAGGCCTGCCATCAGCAACAGAACAATATACATGCAAATCATTCCTGCATTCCCAGGCTCACACAGTATATATATACCCACTTTTTCCAAACAAGCATTCTCTGAAGATGCCAGCCCCAGATGCTGGTGAAATGTCAGGAAAAAACTCTTCTAGAACATGGCCACATAGCCCAAAAAACCCACAAAAAACTTTGGTTTGGGCTGTTGGGATTTGTAGTCCAACAACATCTGGAAGGCTGCATGATTCCCACCCATGGCAATGGAGTGACAGGGAAGAGAGAGAAGGGTTTGGGATGCAAGGGTGAGGGTGGGAGAGCAATGCGAAGATGGAGAGGCATGGTAAGAAAGAGAAACAGAAGGCAGTAGAGGATATATAGGCTAAACATGAGAGTGATTTTGAGGGAAGGGCAGCCTTTTCACCCAACATTAATATTTTGAATCATTAAGAAGGACATTTTGGGTTCAATTCTCCCTGCCCCCCACTTCCAGCCTCCATAAATTTAATGGATCTTACACTAACAGCATGTGAGTGAGGGTCTTCAAAATGGAAACACAGGTGAGAAATCAAATCTATGTGTGTCTGTTCTCTTCTTGTGCTGGGATAAGCACGTTTGGCAAACAAGCCAATGTAGTTATCCAGGCACAAAAGGCAGCACACATCAGGCTTAAGTCAATCAAAGTCTACACTGGAGTCTTGGTCTGAGGGACGCTTGCAGAGAACAAGGAACAATGGGGAGAAATTACTTAATTAGTTTTCTCTACACGTCTCCGATTTCCCTGCAGTACCATTCACTCTGTATGACAGCCTTCCCATTTCACAGTACTTTCTTTGAAAGATGGCAGTATATTAGCATGTGAGACAACTGAATGTAAGGGGGAGAGAGTCCACCACAACAATGCCACTGTCTGCATTTTTTTAAACCAAAGAGGAGAGTTCTTTTTGTAAAAGTGACCATGTGACAAAGCACAAAATAAGACTTCTACTCTTAAGAGAACAGCTCAGATCTGGACAATGCAAGAAATACATCTTTCATATACAGTGCTTAAGAAATTACATTATTTCTGATAATTAGTTTCACATAGTAAGCACATTCTTAAAGAGAGATGTCATATTTAGATGGACATTTATAATAGAGTGGTTGATGTCCAGATTTGTGGGCTTACTCCTATGACTTTAAAATAAATAGGTTTATATCCACAAAGTTAATTCATGGTGTTCACTAGCCTTGTTGGAGATATTAGATTTGGTTGTATGCAAATTGGGTTGTAATTGTAGTTCCATCTTGACAATGTAGGTGGCTTTCTACAAGTTATTTCCTTTTCAGACAAATAATCAAGTTGGTAGTGACTTGCCACATAGAGCTGTTGGATGCAGTGAGGGAAGACAAGATATAAAGCCCAGTGCTTAATAATAATAATAATAATAATAATAATAATAATAATAATAATAATAGGATGTATTTATATGCCGCCCAATCACTGAGAATCCGGGTGGCTTACAACAGAGGGGATAATAGATGGTTCCCTGCCCTCAGGCTTACAATCTAAAAAGACATGACACGAAAGGAGAAGGGAATGGGGGGGGGGATCAGGTCCAGTAACATCATCATTCACAGGTAGACATCAAGGGAGAAACTACAGATTGAGACCGAATTGTTGGTGCACTGTGACTGTGTATCTACACAGGCTGGCGGCAGCAAGAAAAATGCTGCAGATGCAATAGAAAGAATTAAAGTCATGAAAAGAGTGGGTGGATTTTGACTGCCTTTCCTTGCCACTGTTGCATGATCCTTCAAAAAGTGCAACTCCTAGTATAGCATGCCAACAGATTCTGGCCTTTTTGCCCACAATTTCCTGGATGTATGTTACCTTGAGTTCTGTGAGGCATATTTATTTTAAAATGTTTAGAGGCCAGCTATAGGCCAATGCATCTGAACTTGATCAGGGACCCTGGGCCAAATGAAGGTGTTTCTCCCTTGATTAGGGTGACCTGTCTACATGATTCAAGGACAAAGCCCCAATTTGGGTTTGGACTTCATGATACAAGGCCAGTTCCTTGCCTAATCCTTCTTCAAACTGGTTTAAAATGACATTTTGCTCCAAATTTTGTAGGAAAATCTGGATCACTCTGTAGTAATGCAGGGTTGCTGTTTACTTGTCCCACTATGTTGCCCAACGCCACGGGCATGAGCCACTCTCTCTGAGGTCACCCCAATGCACCCATCCTCATTTTTGACCTTGGAGGGAGTGACTCAAGCAAGTGGCAGGTGACAGAGCGGGATTCTCATGTAGACAGTTGCCTATGGAGTGCAGAAGTAACAAGGGGCCTCTGGTTCAGCTCCAGAGAATTCTGGCCCGTGTAGACAAGCCCCAGGTTGGGTCAGGATAGTTCAGTGATTCTAGTGTTGTGTTTGGAAGTGGGAAGTTCCAATTTAAATCACTCTTTAGCCATGAAGCTGATTGTACATCCTTCATGTTTCAGCATTCCAGAAGGAGAGAATTAAATAGGGGATGTCTAAGCAGAATGTCAAAGCAGTGTGTAACAGAAATTAACCAACAAAATGCAACACAAGCAATTGTTAGAATAGTGAAACGCTAGGAAACCTGTGTGTGTGTGTGTGTTGTGTGTTTTCAAGTAATTTCTGACTTACGGTGACACTTCCCCTACCCTTCAACTATGCAAATGAGTGGGTGGATGTCATCATATAAATGACATAAATAGCTTGGTAGAGCTCATTTGTTCAAGAAATATTCTGCTTCTTCAACAAATTCTCTGAACATCCTATGTGTGTGTTGTGTGTCTGTGTCTGTGTTGTATCACTTCCAACTTATGGTGACGCTAAGGCGGGGATTTCTTTGCAAGATTTGTTCAGAGGAGATTTGCCATTGCATTCCCTGAGAGCATGTGACTTGCCCAAGGTCACTCAATAGGTTTGTTGGTCGAGTTGGGAATTGAACCCTGGTCTCCAAAGTCATAGTCCAACATTCAAACCTTGCTGGCTCTCTGGAAAACGGTAACATGCTGTTTTATAAGGCATGCATAACACTTTCAACATGGCTCCCATAGCCAACTGTCAACCATAGTTGTGCAGTATGTTCAGGATAGGAGTTATGTGCATCATAGCATACCTGCTGCCATTTCACAGATGAAAATTGGGACGCATGTGAACAAGCAACATCAAAGGCTTGATGGCAAAAATAATGAGGGTGAACACACATGCTTACAGAGGGTGCAACAGTTTGCTTTTGCCTGAGCCTGCAGGGAAGGGCAAGATTACACACCCTCTTTCCCTCTCCTTCCTGCCGAGTTAATTGAGAACAAGCTACCTTTGCACTTTGAACTCAGTTTGCAGCAATGGGAAGTAAGATGAGGATAAAGGAGGAAAGTGGGAGAGAGAAACTGAGACATTTTAAAGTTAAGGATTTTTGAAAACATTTTAAAATAGCTGAAAAAAAGAGATGGCAGAGAATTAATCAGGAGAGTCCCTGCCAAATTGTGTATGTGACAGGAGAATTCACTAAGCATTCTCTCTGGGGTAATCTGGTAATCAAAAAAAGTAAAATTTCAAATTTTCAAATGGAGGGCACTTTTTTAAAAAAAATGGAGGACACACGAAAAAATTTGATGGTTTTAAAAAAATGTTAATATAAATACATGTTTCTTAGCCATGATCAAAATGGAGGACATTTGGGCATTATTCCTAGACAGTTGACAGAAATGGACTTTCCCTTTCTGGCCACCCCCCCCCCCAATTCCAAACAGCACATTTGGGCATTGAACATGGCTTTACTTAACATGGCAATCTCTTGCATATTTCAGAGGCTTATTCCATAACCAAACTCTGGGTTTCACACTGAATATGTCAAGGTGATTTAACAAGAAGTGGGTTTGCCCTCGGATTCAACTGTACTTCTCAGAAGTGTGTACTTGGTCAAGGGACTTTGGTTTTTCTTCACTGTGCATGAGTTTGTAAAAATGAGAGTAACTTACATTGGTTGTGCCTCAGAAGCTGGCTCATTTCATCATCATCACTATCCTCTTCCTCCTCCTCTTATTCTTCCTCCTTGTCCTTCCTTCCTCCCTCCTTCCTTCCTTCTTCCTCCTCCTCCCTTCCTTCTTCCCTCCTTCCTCTCCTTTCCTCCTTCTTTCCTCCCTCCCTCCCTCCTCCTCCTCCCTTCCTTCTTCCCTCCTTCCTTCCTCCCTCCTTCCTCCTCCTCTGCCTCCCAGCCCAGGCCCAAGTGGAGGAGGAGGTGGGTGGCTGCCTTGGCGCACTCCCCCCCGCCCGTGCGCCAAGGCAGGAGGCAGGCAGCCAGCCACCTCCGCCTCAGCCTCCTCCTCTGCCTCCGCCTCCCAGGCCCAAGGAAGTGCCCAGCGCGGAGGCGCGCCAGGCGGAGGAGGTGGTGGGTGGCTGCCTGCCAGTGCCTGCTGCCTTGGTGCGCGCACGCGCGCAGGGAGCACCAAGCCAGGCAGGCACCTCTGCCTCCTCCTCCGCTTGGGCCTGGGCTGGGAGGCAGAGGAGGAGGAGGAAGGAAGGAGGAAGGAGGGAGAAAGGAAGGGAGGCTTGGAACGGAGGAGGAGGAGAAGGAGGTGCGCCTCCTGCGCACACCCGCGCCCCTTCCCCACCTCCCCGCCACCCTCCCCCCCACGCACGGCCTCCTCCTTTGCTTGCCAATGGAGGAGGAGGAGGAGGTGTGTGGCGCAGCCACGCTGGGAGGCAGGGGAAGGTGGGTTGGCGCCGCGTGGGCCCCAAGCCGGGGCCAGGGGGCCAAACCGGACCGTGACCATGACGGCCCCCCCAAAAGCGGGTTTGTCACGGGGGCCACCGGGTTATGGCATCCCTAGCTGTAACTAACATGGTTGGTTGCTGCTGCTATCATCTTGCTCATGTCATCAGGCTGAACTGAAACTGATTTCAGGATAAACTGGTGCATTGGACATCTACCTGTCTTGTCCTTGGTGTCAAAACAGTTGAAGACATGAGCCATTTTGTTTTGAAACTGTGTTTAACTGCTTTTAAATTGTCTTGTTTTAACTTGTCACATTGCTCATATATTTTAGTATATTTTTTACTGTTTTCATTGGGTTAAACGGGTTATATTGTGTACTGCCTTAAGGTTTTATAAGGTAGAATGTGATCTAAATATTTCAGTAAAATAAAATAAAAATGTCTTTAAAGTATGATAGTTGTCCTTCAGTGTTTATATTTCATGTGCAACCTTTTAATAAAACAATTAAGCTGATGTACTACATCTTAAAACACTAAAACAATTTTTAACTCAAATAATTAAACAGTTAAAATGCAAAAAGACTAAGACTAAACAAAATGTCCATAAGGCTGCTGTTCAGTTCACTTAACAGATTATCAGATACTACCGCAAGGTGACATGGAAGCAAGTTCTGAAAATGACAGTGTTATACACCATACAAAATAAATATGACGATAACAGGCCTCATACACCCTGCTATCTTCATCATTTTTGCAGTGGCAAGAAACCACAGCAGTAGTTAAAAACATCAAGCAAAGATGTGGTTTTGTCAGACTGTATTAGATTTCTTCTTCCTTTTTTGTCACCTGATGCTTCGTGGCTAGGTTTCACAAGTCTGACCAATGCATTCTTATTTCTTTCTTGCATCCTGCCACCCATCTGCAACTTAAATGCTCCCCCTCCACACAACCCTATCTGTTTTTACAGATGTTGGAGGAATAGCAGAAAGAAAATTGTGAACATAATCAGAAACAATTTGTGCCTCACTGATGTGCGAAAGGGGGTTGGTGTGATAGACATCAGTGTTTTTTAGGCTGCAGCGGTCAGGAAAGGAAGGAAGTATTCTCCCCTCTTCGAATGGGCATAATTTGTTTTAAAAGTCAATGGTGGAGGAGTTGTGACTGACATATAACTAGTGAAGGTACATATAACTAGTGAAGTTATATAGTTATAGTGAAGACATATAACTAGTGAAGATTCACAAATCCCTTTTGCGGGTCACTGTTGTGAGAATATGTGTTTATTCCTTCCCATGCTGAGCTGAAAAAAATTAGTGGATGTGAACATTCTTCATCACCATCTGTCTCAACATGTGCCCTTGCCTTGAGCAAATAATGTACAGTATCTGTCATCAACTACAAAAGGGAAGTAGTCTGATCTGATATAAACTATCCCAACCTGGTGACCTTTAGATGGCCAGGGCTGAGGTGAGGTGGAGTCTGAAAAATCTGAAGGTAACCAGGTTGCTAGTTTTAATTCCTTCCTCACTTCCTTTTAATTTTTTTTAAGGTTGAGATAGGTAGGCTACTAATTTGGGGGCTGTATTTGAACGTGGGAATTCCAAATCCCTCAGGTTTGCAGAGGGGAAGGGATTAGAAAGTGGATGTGTAAGCTGCTCAGAGAACTTGTTGAAGAAAGACAATATTACTTGAACCAATAAACTCTACAAAGCTGTTTATACAGGTTTCATGACACACACCAACTCCTTTGCATCATTTTGCGGAGTGGGGTGGGTAGGGGAAGTCTGGTCCATGGACTACATGCAGTGTCAAAACCACTTTTCTTTTGTTCTGAGGACCCCTCTTGTCCGTCAAATATTTTCACTCCCCCATCAGTCTGAAAAAGGTAAAACATTAAACATGGGGCCCCTTCTCACTATATACTGTATATACTCATGTATAAGTCCAGAAATTTTTGTTAAAAAAATTGCCCCCCCAAAACCAGAATTGACCTATCCAAGAGTCAATTTAAGTACTGTACTTTAACCCTAATTATAATAAGGGAACCATCCTGTAGTGAAAGGCGAGAATATAGTATGTCCTCTCTACTCTCTCATCCAGCCAGCCTTTAGTGTGAATACTAATAGTTATGCCTCCTGGAATTTTGTAAGTTCTTTGGCATCGTTTTCTTTTGCTTCATCCTTTAGAATTTTTGTTACATGCCCTTAGGGTTTAATAATAATAATAATAATAATTTGTTTTATTTATATACCGTTATTACCCTTGATTTATCCATGGGTCACATCAAAATCCATAATTTTGGCCCCAAAACCTGCCCTCAACTTATACATGATGTCAATTTATATGTCGAGTATATATGGTAATTACTGTGCTATGATTTCCCAACATGTACCATGGCAGTATCCTATGTAATCCTGGGATTTCTGGTTTAGGGAGCTATAGAATGCTCAGCAATAGTGTATCACGAAACTACATATCTCAGGAGTCCAGATTTATGTATTTAATTTATATCTTGATATGGGATGTTAGTTGGCTTACAACATTTTAGACAAAATTGAGCTATAATATTGCAATACAAAAATTAAAAAGCAATAAAAGAACTCTATTTAAAAAAGCACATTGTTAAAACACTTTAAGGGGCATTTTAAACATAATTAAAAAGATAAGAACAAAGTACATTATACTGAAAACACCCTTCTGCCACATGAGTTTAAAAGCCAAAGACGTGCCTAAATAAAAAAAGTCTTTGCCTGCTGTGGTAAGGAGAGCAGAGAGGGGGTCAACTGAACTATCTGTGGGAGGGAGTTCCATAGACTGGAAGCAGCCACTGAGAAAGCTCTCTCATGTGTCCACACCAAACGTGCCTGTAATGGTGGCGAGACGAAGAGAGTGCCCTCATCCAAATATCTTAAAACTCATACAGACCCATAATAGGGAGATAATGTCTTTCAGATAGTCTGGAGCCCCAGCTCTGTAGGGCTTTAAAGGTTACAGCCACACTTTGCTTCCACTCCTCTGTGACATCAGAGTAGCTTAGCCAATCATAGAATCAGTGCAAGTGGTTTTTATTACCAGTAATATATATACCCTATTAAGTATAGATTGTGGCTGTTCTTGTTGTGTAACGCATACTAATCACAAGCAAAATAATTACGTAAATTATTCTCTCTGCCTCTGTCCTGTTACATATTCTTCTGTGACCTTTAATATTGAGCTAATTTCTCATCCCTGTATTTTTGTATGCAGATTTTTAGGAGTGTATGCATTCATTTTCATTTTTTTCTTTGCCTCACAGGCACCTGGTTTTGTTAGAGATAATGAATAACACAGAGCTGGAAGATGCGCTTTCCTCCTGATATTATTGAAACACAACTTCCATTAGCCCTAGCCAATGATGAGGAATGGTAGTTGCTGTCCGAAAAGATCTAGAGAACCACATGTTCCTTAACCTTGCCTTAAATGAGAAGGAACAACAGATTTTCCTCATAAAAATAAAGACTATTTGTGGAAGACAGTAGTAATTGGATGCTTCATCAATAATATTTTTTGCTTTTTGATTGTATGCTCTTGCATCTCATGTCTGTTGGACAGCCTGCCATTTTACAAGCACATTTGTAAACAGGAAATATTTTATTTTAAATCTGTTATTTTCAATGCTGCCTGTATATTTTGTGTGCTCGCTTTGTATAGGCACATACACATTATTATGTTTATCTATTGACTTTTGTGTCATTCCTGCCCGCATCACAGCCGGCCTGCAGAATAAATAGATGGAGGTACCACTGCATCTGCTCATTTTACACCAGTATAGTCCATTACCCAAGAAAGTGGTGGGATTTGAATGGTCATCCAGATGTTAAAACCGGCAGTCCTAGCCAGCATAACCAATGGCAAATAATGCAGGAAGTTGCAAATTGGTGTGTGTGTATGTATGTGTTTGAGAGAGAAAGAGAGAGAGAGAGAGAGAGAGAGAGAGAGAGAGATGACTCTTACCTGGAATACTGTGTACAGTTCTGGGCACCACAATTCAAGAAAGATGTTGACAAGCTGGAGCATGTCCAGAGGAGGGTGACCAAAATAGTAAAAGATCTGGAAACCGCACCCTGTGAGAAGCAGCTTAGGGAGCTAGGTATGTTTAGCCTGGAGAAGATGTGACATGATAGCCATGTTTAAATATTTGAAAGGATTACATATTGAGGATGGAGCAAGCTTGTTTTCTGCTGCTCCAGAGACAAGGGCAGTGTTTCCCAAACTGTGCCCTTTAAGAGATTTTGGACTTCAGCTTCTGGAAGCCTCAGCCATGTTGGCCAGTAGTCTAGGATTCTGGGAGTTGAAGTTCAAAATCCTTTAAAGAGCACAGTTTGGGGACCACTGAAGTAGGGCATGTTATATGTGAATTATCTGTTTTCTCTCCCTGATGACATTGTAACTACAGTTTTCCAAGAATGTGAGGGGAGGGCGAGGGCAGGGGGGCCCATAGGTCTGTTACTGCTGTACCCAATAGACACATCTGCCTCCTGTCCATTTTTATAAATGCATAGGAGAATGGGCTTTGCACCCCTACTGATTCAAGAAGGGGAGAGTCATGGGGACATAATTTGCCCTCATGCAGATGATCTGTTTGTATATATATCTGTATGTATGCAGATCTCATTCGTATGTTTATTGAATCCTTTGACAGCAGAATGTGTGGCTATTGGGTGGGGCAGGGGCAGGCATGGCCTGTGGAGCCTGTCTCACATGTTTCTTGACCACATTGGGGAGTGGGGTATCATATGAACCATCCTGTTGTTAACAATTAAGGGATTAATTTGCCTTGGCTGTCTTTGAAACTGAACAGGGAGAAGCCATGGAGAGATTAGAGACTCCTGCTAGCTCTGTTGTTTGGTTCAGGATAACAGAATGGTTACCCTTGATTGTATGCTGTAGACCTGAGTTCACAGAGATAAGTATAGTTTCAAGTATATACGCCTCCTTTGTCAATGCCTTTTGTAAAAAAGAAAAAAATTAGAATAGCTTTCAAACTAATTTTCACTTTACATGAATGGCATCCTACAAAGATATATTTTCACAATTTAGTCTGCAATATTTTCTTTAATTTTTCCAATTTATATTTCCTGCATATTTCCTCTACAAAACTAAATAGAATAGGTGAAGGAAGAATTGCATGTGAGACTATTCTGATTTTTCAAAGGTATCCCTTCCTTCAGAATTGAAACAAGATTATGTCTTCTTTCTGAGAGGCATTTAGAGAATACCCCTAGACCAGAGTATGAAATGATTCTGCGGTGTTTCTGTATGTACAACTGTCCCTCCATATTCGCTAGGGTTAGGGGAACAAAACCCCTGTGAATATGGAAAAATTGCAAATAACAAAAACACTGTTTTTACCTGAGAGGACACCTCTCTAGGAATCTCTAGGTCCTCCAGTGCAACTCTGGTCAATGTCCAACATACACTGACCGTAGAATGGCACTGGAGTAGCTACAAATGGTCTTTCAGGGCAACTTTTAGTTAAAGTTGACCACAGAGTTACACTGGAGGACCTAGACAGTCCTAGAGAGAACATATTAATGAAATCCGTGAATAATCAAATCCACAAATATCAAAGCTGCAAATATGGAGGGATGACTGTATATTTTAGCATATGAACAGGTTAGAGATGAGGGATGAGTCCCAATGAATATAAAGACTTGTTGACTCTCTAACTCATAAGTACATATGTGAAAAGATATTATGGCTACCAAGTGTGCCATTATGTTTTTGTTGAGCTTGACTGAGGCTTGCATCCTTCTGAGGTAGCTGAAATGAGTACCCAGCTTGTTGGGGGCAATTAGAATACAGTTGTAAATTGCTTAGAGACTGCTTAGGTGGTATGAAGTGGTATATAAATGAAGCTGTTATTGCTATTGAATTGCAACTGAAAATGATACTTTTCTTACAGTGTCCTACAGAGATTGCCATATAAAATCCCTTGCAAGTCTTTTGCGTGGGACTTGTCTACACTGACGTTTGAATTGTACATGATGCTGGTGGTGGATTGAAACTCAAATCATATATAAAGGCCTAGACACTGAAGAGCAAATTGCTACACCAGAAGTGTGTAGCATGCAAAGGCTTCTGAGTTGGAATCCCAACTATAAAGAAATGCTTAATAAACATTGCTTTATTATGGACAGCCTTCTGTATTCCAGATAACGGACTTGCAATTATTGAATTGCACTTTAAAAACACCAAGGCACTATTTCCACTTAAAGATTGCCATCTTTTATCACTTCAGATTTCTAGGTATAATTGATAACTATTTTCATCAAATTAATTATTTGAAGTCTAAAAATTAAATTATTTTCAGCATGAGTTCTATATTGTTTTGGCCAGGATAGCTTACTGTATGGCAGCCTTTTTTAATCTGATACCCTGTAGGTATGTTTGGACAACAATTCTTATAGCTTTCAGCCAGCTCTCTGGGCAGTTGTGGGAGTTGTAGTTTAGTAAATTTTGAGAGAACCAAGTTTGCAAAGGCTGCTTTTATACCTTTGATCTTAACTATTTTTCAAAGGAAATACAGTATTTTAATTAAAGTTCTGTAGTAATAAATAAATTGGCAGTTAGAAAATTAAAAAATTAACCACGACTCACCTCTAATTCTACTTACAAACCAATCATGAATTATATTGAAAGCATTAGAAAAGATATTAGAGAGAAAGAATGAATTAAAGATGCACAAAGAAAACTGATACCAGTTTTACCTGTCATGATCTATTAGGGTGTTTAGCTTATTTATTGAACTGTTCCTAGGTGAAGAAGTGGGCTTTGATTTCCACTAGCTGACCTCCCAAAAACTTGTATTGCCAAAGAAATCTTGCTCAAGTAAAATCCCTCAATGGATAGAAAGTACAGGAATAAAAAAGTATCTGGTTCATGCTGTTGCCATTGAAAACCTACAGTGTCTTAAAATTTGTGAATAAAATTTTTTGGATGATGATTAAAACCTGATGGCTTCTAGCCATCCAGGATGAGGGAAAGAAATTGAAATTAAATACATAAATATTGTACATAAATAGTTATATATACTTACATATTTTTACTAAAACAAGAGAACAATATTGTGTAGTTGGTGAATGCATGTGTCTTAGTTTATTTCCTTTCTATAAAGAGTAATATAGTAAATGTGGACTGTGTTTTGAATTACTTTTAAAAATTGAACTTTACTTAAACTGCTTATGAACCATAATTGCATGGTTCTGAATTTGAAACAGCCTGTCTTTTCTGGGTCATCGCTGTTTTGCTTTGTTTTGTTTTAAATGGTAAGGAAAATGTCTTGTTAAGAGTTAAGGGAGAAAGCAGGAAGCATGTCAGTGTTTGTTAATGTTTTTGACAAAGTAAGGGAGAACAGGCTATCCTTTTTAGGGTTTGGCATGAACAATCACCCTTTTATTGGGTTGTTAATGCTCTTTCGGAACATTGTGCCGCATCCACAGGCAATAATTTAGCAGCTGTTTATCAGAAGCTTTCATAAAGCTCTGAATAGTCTTCTAACATCCAGACACCCAACATCAGCATTTCAGAAGCCAGGCCTGTTTTTTAAATGGGAGATCTGTGAATGTAGTTGCTCAGGGATGCATGACCCACATAACCTATAAATTTGATTGGAAGTTACATTGCTGGCATAGGCTGATGGATAGCAGATTAGAACCCTGATTAACCATGTGATTCGCAGACTGGGAATATATTGTCTAAGCAAGATTCATCAGATGCAATCAGAATTTCAAGTGGTCAGATGAAATTCAAATGTGCTGTATGACTCTCTTCCCCCCTTCCTTGTGCTTTTCTTCATAGGTTGCCTTCTCTTCCCCCCCCTTTCCTTTTCCCCCCCTCAGTGCTGAAAATACTTCTTTGATGAATCTGCTCCTCACCCTAAAGCTGTCTGTCTGTTGTTCATCAGAAAGCAGGTCGCAGTTCAGTGAGCAGAAGAAAAGATTTTAATAGAAGCTGTGCCAAGGGCTGTAATGCATCATTTTAGGGGCCTAATTACATTACAATGACAAATATCAATGGTGACAACAGCAATAACCTACATCCTTTAATGGCTATGCTGGAAAAAGGAGTTTGGGCTCTGTGCCATTAGATTAGACTCGGTTTCAAAAACAGAGGCCATTAGAAGTGTGTGTCCACAGTATTATTGGTCGATAACTGAAGCCCACTGGAAAGCCCTGTAAATAAATGCCTCTCTAAAGCATGGCCCCATGGGACAAAAGAAGCAAAATTAGATGACCGTGGAAGTAGCCCTGTTTCCGAGGCAACTTTAGCTTTCAAAGTGAAGAATTGGCTACTTAATTTTGTGAAATCCTGCCTCTCTCTCCTTCCCCTCCCTCCGCCTCTTTCTCTGCTTCCTGCTGCCAATTAGGAAGATTATAAAAACTCGATGGGCAAAGCAGCTGAATGAAGAAAAAGAGCAACTTGAGCAAAAGTATCTCCGTTAAACGTTTGGCAGGATGAAAAGTTGTTTCTAAAAGGACAGGTTTGCAAGTTAGTTTGTGTAAGGAGTTGTGGTTCTCTCTCACTTTTTTTTTTAAATTTCATGCATACTAATCTTGTGGATAGAGAGATACTCTCCAATATGAATTTTGGAATAAATTAGGTGAAATTATGCTGGACACTTCTTAAAACTGTTTACTTTCAGTTAAGAAGAACCATCCTTTTTAAAGAGTTCCAGGGAAATTGAGTTTAGTGCTTTATTCTGTGAAAGATCACAACTGATCCTTGCACACAATAGAACACCGTTTTCTACAATAAGCCCACATTACATCTACCATGTCTTAAATCTCTACATCAGTGACCAGGAACTTCAGGCCCTCAGGTCAAATCTGTCCTTCCTTGGGTGGCAATCCAATCCCCAGGCAGCCTCATCTCCTTCCTCCTGGATAACAGTTTTTGGGTTTTTCCCCAGCTTACGTGTTTGCCTGTTCTAAAAGATTGAAACACCTCTCCTGAGGCTTAGTTCCCGGCCGTAAAAGCTTGAAACTAAAATATGCTGGTATTTTTATGTGACTATTTTGCCTTTGGCCCTGCCAAAAGCAAGGAGTGCAGCCTGTAAGAGTGTCTCTGAAATTAAATCTGAAAGAGTTTCCCCACCCTTTTCCTGCACAATTGAATTTTTTGTTGTTTAGGGGCAGTGGGGGAATTAATCAGTTGATATGATAAACTTTTTAACAACTGTTAATGAACAGGGATGTCAAAGTTTGGAAATAAGCAGTTACAACAAGCTAGTTACTGGTGAATAAGTCTTTGCAATAGCTAAGGCTTAACAAAGTTGCATTATGATAGCAATTTAATAATGAATACAACCATCCAGCAGTAATGCAATACTTTTGTTGTTTTTATAGTTACAAGGGGGTGGCTTCATTAAATGGCGGATGAAAAATATTGCATGGTTCAAGTGCTGGCTTGTGTTGTGCCTTGTGCTGCAATCTTGTACTCTGCTGTGAGTATTGAGGCAATGACAGTGTGGAAGGGAAGAGAAAGTGCTTTGTGCCATAGGTAGGGTTGCCATTAGTCCGGACCTCCGAACCGGGACAAATGTAGGACAAAATTTTCAAATGTAGGACCTTTTGGGGGGGTCCTACATTTGAAAAAGAGCCTCTCTGAGGGGAGGATTCCTTCTCCGCCTGGGCTCCGTTGCAAGCAGCCCAGGCAGAGAAGGAATCCGCCCCCAGGGAGCCTTTCTTTCCCCCCTGGGCTCCGTTTTTGGCAACGGAGCCCAGGGGGGAAAGAATCCTCTCTGAGGGGAGGATTCCTTCTCCGCTTGGGCTCCGTTCTCACCAAGGACCTTCCAAACTTCCAATATGCTTGAGCCCCTCATTCCTATTGTCCTTCTATGCTCAGGCAAAAGATCTTTATTTTTGTTTGAATAGACTTTTGGGGACTGAATGGCCATGCAGAAAGCTCTTTTAAAGGAATGTGTGTGTTTCATTTTTATTATTACTGCCATGTTTTGAAATGATTTTACATCATTTTAAAGTACTGATTTTATTAACGTGGTAGTTTATTTAGGGCCAAAACAGAGGGCTGTAGATGGGTGGCTTGATGCCACACCCTTGAGTGCCGGATCAGGGCTGTGGCAATCTCACTGCAGCCCTGACCCAGCTTTTTCTGGGCAAAATGCCACTTCTTTTTGCGCTGAAAATGGGTGCCTTTTCTGCTGCCACCGTGGCTCTTTGGCGCTCCTGTGTTGTGCAGTGTCTAAACGCCAGCTGCCAGACTGCTGAAAAGCTGCCACCGCATAAATGGTTGGGCAGCTTCACAGTGGCTTCCTGCCAGTTTGGGGGTGTGTGTTGTGCATGCGCCATGCTTCAAGCCACCGGGAAGCCAGTCTTTTTTCTAGTCTGTTCCAGCCCTTAGTTGTTTTTTTAAAGTCCTTGGGCCCCATGTAGGGAGAAGGGCAGGATATTAATTAATGGATTAAATAAATAAGAGTGCTTTTTAATGTAAAATAACTATTAACAGTGGCTGATTTTTTGTTTGTGGAGGGAGTTTTGCAATTGTGCCCAAGTTTCAGTTTGGATATGTAACAGTCTTGGAAGAAGCTGTTATTGGTTCCAGTAGTGGGAGATTTCCCTCTCCATGGAGCACCCAGACACCACTAGCAAGTTGGGTTCCTTTTCTCTTTCCCCACTTCACTCTTCTGTTTCACCCACAACTTTACTCTAGACATCTCCTAAACCTCTAGAGCAAATAGAGAGGTTACTAAGGGGAGAATCACTTCCACCATGTTCCATCTTCAGGAACAAAAAGTAATTACTTCAAAAAAAATAAGTGGCCAACTCTGACAGAGTTTTAATTTCTAACCTAAAGTAGTTGGAATAGATAACTTTTTAAAAAATAAATAAAATAGAAATGAGGCTCTGACAAATCCTCCATCTAGTTAGGGAGGTAAACCAAAAATTACCATAGGCAGGAATACATACAGCTTTCTTACACATATTCAATTTACTGGTGTCTCATTTGTGTCCTATTTGGTAGTTTGAAAGTTTGTTTTGACTTCAGTACATAAACACCCTAGAGAGTAAGGAGATTGCTGCTAGAGGTGGGTGGGGTTTCAAAAGTTAAACTGAGTTCTTATAAGTGAGGTAGTGAATCTGCTCTGGATTTTAGCCTAAATTTTAAAAGTGCCATCCAAGATGCTAAAATGTATCCTCACAATAGGTTCAGGAACTTGGATGGCTATTTGAAAATTTAGACTAAAACACAGAACAGATTTGTTGCCCCATTACCGTGAAAGCCAACAGTTGCCACTGCCTAGTAGAGGCTGCCAGCTAACTCAGAAATGCCAACCATAGTGATTTTTTTTCTTGTAGACCATTTGCCAGAAAATTAAGGGAAAAGGACGTCTTGTCCTGCCCACTTTTGTCTCTGTGTGCATCAACAATGGATATATGACTTGTACTGCCAACAGCTACTGGTATTCTATCCTTAAACCCACTTTGTTTCCTGCCCTATGGTTATGCCACTGGCCTGCCATCTGTCCTAGATGACTCTGTTCTTTCATATTGGTATTTTAATAAATACTGTTAATAAAATCCCATAACATTTTGGAACATCACTGTACGTTGCTTTCCTCCTTTTATTCCTCTTCTTATCTGGATAAGTTTGCCCTTCCTGTCTTGACATACAAATAGATCTAAGACCTTTGTTGTGAGCCAGTAAAAGTTGTTGGAGTTTTGCCACTGACTGCAGTGGGTAACCACGCAGGATACCTTTGGCATTTAAAAAAGAGAGAGACTTATTTGTGATTTTAGCCTGAGAGTCCAAGACGTGTTGCAACTCAAATTACTCTTACATGTAATTACTGTACAGCCAAACATTCCCACCACATAACTGTAGCTGTGTTGTGATTCTGTCATCCTCTTAAATGGGATGTGAACGGGGAAATGATTGAAGAATTGTTTCAACAGGCCTGTAACTAAGAATAATTTGTATACCACTAATAATACCTTTGTGAAGATTGTACATGCAGAAAAGAATGACAGTGTCTCCAATGCCCAGAGAAACAATTCTTCTTGGTGCACTTTTTTATGGAAGATATTTGCCAGAGTATCTCAACACTTCAGTTTCAGGGCTGTACTTTTCTTTTGCCTTCGGGTGAGGCTCCTTTTTTTTTTTTTTTTTTAAAGGAAGGGGAGAATTTTCCTTTTGTACAGATCTCCTCCTCTTATAATTATCTGGCTTAACAGGTGGCAGGTTACAGCAAGTTTTGGTGAGCGTATAGAACAACCCTCTTATTTGCAGTAAACTTTTATTTGATGGTTAAGATAAATCTTTGGCTTTGAGGGAAGGATTTAGACAAGCTTCTGGGTGGCCAACCTCAAGTATTGTAAAAACAATGAGTCAGCCGCCCTGTATAATCACAAGAATTTCAAAATAAAATAAACCTTGGCTGCTGTTTCGTTTTCTAACATTCAGCATTGTCGGGCTTCTGTCTACATTTAACTGTCCACACCTCATATCTAAGATTTGCATGATTGTTTATTTTGAATATATAGGTTTTCATGTTTATATGTAATCATCTAATGTTTATAACTTAAACTTTTACGATAGTGTGCTACTTTACTAGTGAGGAGCAATGAAGCTTATTGTGTTGCAAATTAGACTTTGGCCAGAATACTACTGGTTCTGCTGTCATAGTTACAGCAGAGGTGAAGGTGATAGCTCCAGTGTGGAAAGGAAAAAGTTGCCGCAACCAAAAAGAAGGAAAAGAAAAAACTATTTCTGAGACATCTGGTGGGGAAAAAGAATCTGCTGATTCTAAGTTGCCAATTTCTTGAATTGGTTTTGGTTTTGGCGGTAGGAGGGGTGGTGGACCATCTTGGACAGTCACCAATTCTGTGGCACAGAGAGATGATTGTCCAAGCTACCCATCCCAAACTGTCACACTTCTTGACTCTCCCACCCCAGATAGAAATAGTTGGTTTGAAGTTGGCAGTTGAAGTTGTTTCTGGAGGGGGCAGCAGGGCTGGGAAGATGTAAGAGGAGTGAATGCTCCCTCCCCAAGCCTCTTTCCTGCCCGGTTGCCTCTGCAGGGGGCAGTCCAAATGGGAAAATTCAGGATAAGGGAGCAGAACATACTTTATATCCATGGCTACATGCCCTTAAGTTTTACCCTCGACTTATCCATGGGTCATATAAATATCCAGAATTTTGGCCTCCAAACTTACCCTTGACTTATACATGACATTGACTTATACACAAATATATACAATAGCTTTTTGTATGGCTGTGCATACCTGGTTGTTGTGGTCAGCATCTTGAAGCATATGGCTCATTCTAGCATTAACCTGCCATGTTGCCCCATTTGTGCATTTCCTTTTCATTTCTTAATATCTGGACCTGAAAATGGTTCAAAGTGATGTACAGATTATATTCTCAGGTGATTTCTCACACTACTTCTTGCCAGGCCGTAACATGTTTATCTTCAAAGAATGAACTATCTCATTTTCCATTGTTTGACATCTTAGTAAATTTAAATTGTACTGTATGTAGTATGAAGAAGAAACTTCAATTCAACTGTGTATTTTAGTGCAGATAAAATTTCAGTAGCTCCTCTATAAAGAAACTACAACTGATTATTATTTACAGTTAATACTAGAGTACTTGGCTGGCCTTTTGAAACACTCATGAAAAGTTTTTTGAAAGGTCAAAGTCTGGCCATCATAGAACTCTTAACTACATTTAAGGTTCTAGTTATCTTTTCCCCAGTGATCCAAAGCTTTAAAGTTAGTGTTCAGCATTATATGAGGCATTGTGCTGGCTACCTGCATATTTGAAAGGATTTTTGTGTAGTTACAGCAGAAATTAAAAACATTCATTTCATCAAGAAGAAAAGTTTTAAGAAGACAAGGAGAACCTGTTGAGATAATTGTGATAAACATATCATTATCTCAACATGCTTTGCTTGTTTTCTCAAATATTTTCTTTTTGACCTCATCCAACTTTTGATCTTTTCGTGAAACTTCCTTCTAGCTCAAGGGAAACCATATCTCAATGCTTTCCAGGAAGATGACCATAATTTCTTATTTTTTTCTTTGGTATATTTCCATCAGGCTTTTTATCTTTGCAGAATGCGCTCTTTTAACAAGTGCATAAAACCTGATTTTCCAGCCTGGAATCATAATTGTTTGGGAGTGGCACTGATTGCTGTAATTAAAACTGTGTAAATGTTTTCATTGCTCTGGTTGTCATCAAGCAGGATTTTGTTTGTTACCATTATTTATATCCTCCTTCTCAGTACACAAATCCTTTTAAGATGGCTTAGGAATAACATCAAAACACCCCTTTTAAAAGAGAGAGCTACAAAGGTCATCATCAATATAACAAGTGATGAGGATCCATCACACACAACAGCTGCTGGTAGATGTCTCAGTGAAGAGCAAGGACTGTCCAGTTGGATTCAGCCTAAAGAGCTTTCTCTGCCTGCTTTCTTCTCCTTATGGAACTTTCCATTTTTCAAGATGCTAGTTCTGAGGCTAGTGCTCTGACAGGATGGTTTCAAATTCTTAATAAACCATCTTGTTTTGCCAAACAAAGCAGGAATTAATTTATTTCTTGAATTTCAAAGAATTCGAAACCTCTCTTTGGAAGTATGCCAGGAAAATAAATAATTACCAAGTCATGCTTCAGCTTTGCTTTGATATAGCAATATAACATTGCTTTCCCATTAACAGCAAAACTTAATACATAAATTCTCAAAAGAAGATCCTGCTGAGTTCAGCAAAAAATACTGATTGTGAATATTCTTTGGTCAGTGGATACAGGATTGCAGCCTTAGTGTGATGTATTGAATTTTACATTAAACCTTATATTGATTTTTACATTACATGAAATACCTTAAACAGTTTCCCCATGGAGAAACATATATGAATGAAAAATGAAGCAGGTGACTTAATGTAAAACAGAATAGAAGTATATGGTGGGAACAAGATGGCCTCTTCCAACTCTGTGATTCTGTGATTCTAAAGAGATTTTTAAAAGGCTCCAAATAATAAGAAAAAGAAAAGACAATAATGCCACCAAATGAATAGAAGGAATAGACATAGCAAAGAATAACAAGAATATCTAAACTCATTCTTGGAGACCTTGCAAAAGGCGCAGTGGTTTGAGTGTTGGACTACAACTCTGGATGCTAGGGTTTGATTCCCAGCTCAGCCATTAAACCCTCTGGGTGACCTTGGGCAAGTCATATGCTCTCAGACTTAAGGAAAGGAAATGGCAACATTCTTCTAAACAAATCTTGCCCAGAAAACCCCATGATAGGGGTGCTTAAATTGAAAATTACTTGAAGGCACACAACGACAACAGCAATCCCTCCTCACACTAACTGAAATCTCCTAAATTTCAGTGGATTTACTCTAAGTCGACTAAATCTGGATCCAGTACATAAAATACCGGTAAGATGAGCCAGGGTTGCATAGTGGATTAAACATTAGGGTATGACTTTGGACACCAGGGTTTGAATCCCTGCTCAGCCATGAAATCCAGTGGGCGACCCTGGGCAAGCCACACTCTCTCAGGCTCAGAAGATGTTAATGGCAACCCCCTTGTGAAAAAACTTGCTAAGAAAACCCCAAACAGGGACACACACAGAAATGATCAACTATGTCAAAAAAAATATGAACTGAGAACAGAATACTTTTGCTGCTGTTTAGTTTAAAGAACATTAGTTAAGGAAAGGAAAGCATTTCTGTTGAATAATAGTCATGAGGCTACTGTGGTAAAGAGAAAAGAGAGTTACATATAAACGAAAAATCCAAATTTTGAGAGAAAACATGTTTAATCAATTTAGAACAAAGGCAGAGAAAGTGAACCATGATTAGGAAAGAATTAACAGTAGTTTTAAAATACTTTGCAGAATTAAAACAGATTTAAAGTTTAAATGAATTAACAGAAACCAGGTTAACAACTCAAGATGGAGAAGAGTGAAGATAGTCTTTTTAGAAGGGGTAGGTAGGTTAGGGAAACATTCAACAGCAGCGAGATCTTTTAGATAGAGGTGAAAGAACACTGGTTATAACAGGTGACAGAAGAGAGAGGAGAAAGGTTGTTGAGAAGATTTGTAAAGAAGGGGCAAAGCAAGCAAGTTTCACTAAAAGAAGTAGAAAAATAAAGAGAAACTTTATCATGAAAAAAATGAGCAGAAGGCTGAAGTTTATACTTGCCCCTAGAGGCAGAAAAGAAGGAGCAAAGAATCCAAAAGTGATGGGGCAATGCAATACTTTGAAGAAAAGTTTTCTTTAGTGCTCTGTTGTATATCTTTATACTTTAGGATCTTGTCTTGTTCCTCAGGATCATTTCTAGTCCAAGGTGAGAATTATAATCTATTTAAACATGAATTGCCACATTTTAGGGTTACCAGAAGAATACATTTGTCTCTCCCCCCTTTGGCCAGGGGAAAAAAATGTAATCCAGGGGGTCTAGGGGAGTCAAGGGCTGTACAAACACCCTGGGTGGGACATGCTTTGCCTTCCCTTGATTTAGAGGGTCAAGTGAAGCAGAGTCTAAGAAAAATGGAAAGAAAAGCAAGTGATTATCAGTCAATGGAATAAGGCAATTAGTTCAATGAAGAGGCAAGCAAGAAAGAAAAAATCACTACCCGGTCCAAATCATGACCAAGAAGTATATGTAGCAGATGTAGAAAAGGCAAAATACAAGATACAGAGCTGCAAGAAAATATTAAAATTCCTGATTATCAGACTGAGCAATGTGGATATTATGATTACTCAGAGGAAGAGTGAAGCAGGAAGGAAAGCTGAAATTTAGAGTTGCTTAAGAGAGAGAGAGAGAGAGAAAGAAAAGGGAGTAGGGAGGTTGTAACTCAAAGCAAAAGAAGATTTGGGGGTCAAAATAGTGACTAACACACTCAAAAATAAGAGAAGAATACAATAAAAAACTGAGAAGAGGCAGGAAGCAATGGGAGGATAAAAGGGAACTCCACCCAGTCTGTTAAGGTGAGTCAGAGGACACAGAACACACAGCTAAGAGACACAAAAGTAGTTGCTGATGCCAAGATGCAAATCTTGGTCAGAACAAAACATGAACAAGAGATGAAAGAAATGCTATGAAGCACAGTAAGCTCATTTGCAGCTGAATGACACTCCATCTCTTTTCTTTTCTTGCCCTAAACTGACTAGGAAACAGAGCTCAAATTAGACAGAGGATCTGTTTAAGGAACATCACCTGCTGATATGAATGGCTGGAACAAAATAAGGAAAAGCAATCAAAAATGTACCGTATCAGCACACACATAGTGCACCATGATGACAAAAAGCATCATATAATATCAGCTTGTTTTTGTTTTTAGTCTCTTTCTACTGTTAACAAGTAGTTTTTGTTTTAAAAGCTGGTTCTTTAAGTATGTTATGGTGCTTGCTTTAAGACTGGAGAGACCCATTTGAAATCCCCTCAGCCTAAGATACTTCACAGAGTAGTTGTGAAGGTAAAATAAGAACTTGTGAGGCACTAGAGCCATCTAGAATGCATCTGATCTTCCACTCCTCTGAAAGATAATTAACTAGTTTTCACTCCTGAAGTGTCCAGATTGTTTAGTTATGTTTACTTGTCAAATGCCAGTGCTAACATGACCCATGTCACTGTCTGGGTAAGTGTCCAAAATAGTCTTGGTTTGAATGAGAGCCAGTATGGTGTAGTGGTTTGAGTGTTGGACTAGGATTCAGGGTCAAATACCTGCTCTTCCATGGAAACCTGCTATGTGACCCTGGAGAGCTCACACTCTCTCAGGCTTAGGGGAAGGCAGTGGCAAACCTGAATAAATCTTGCCAAGGAAACCTTATGATAGGGTTACCATAAGTTGGAGCTGTCTTGAAGCCTCATAACAACAAGCTATGTACCCTGTTTCAACCATGCTAATGAGCCTGTATCTAGCTAGAATGAGAAGCTAGACTCACACAGCTATGTGTGAATAAAAGTGATTTCTATAGTTGGCATCTATGTTATTCAGCCATCTTATGGGAGCACATATCAAGGCACCAGATATGAAGTCTTCAAAGCCAATGTATGCAAAATAGTGCATGCAAAATAATGTTCAATCAAAATCTACTGTCCTGTAACTTAAAACCATTAGATCTGGTCCTACCCTCTGGGACAGCAGAGTACAGGCCTGCCTCCTTTTCTCTGTGACAGTCCTTGAAGTACTGTAGTTATAGAGTGCAGGATGAACATGCCCAACCCCCTCCACTTTTCCTTATATGTTTTATTCTCCATACCTCTTCTCATCCTTGTTGCCCTTCTCTGGACTTGTTCCATCTTGTCTCTATTCTTCTGAAAACAAAACACCCAGAACCGAATGCATTACTCTAGATGAGGTGGGGCTGTTAACTTATGTAGCACCTTGGGGACTAACTGAAAGAAAGAAGTTGGAAGCATGAGCTTTCATAGACCTCAGTCTACTTCCTCACATGCATTCCCTCAGCTTAGACCCTGTGCAGACAGGCAAGAAGGGGCGCCGAGATGCTGCCCCTTTTCCGCCCAGATTGTTGCCGTGGAAACAGCATGGGCGGGCAACGATCCGCTCCTCTTAGCGCTGCTGCCAAGGCACCATTAGTGCCCTGGAGCGGCGCAGTGACTTCTCTTGTACTCCACCCCATTTGGATGCAGCACACAAGGCATGTCATTGGTGCACGTGTGTCATAATGGCGCCTGGAGAGCATGGAGCCTGTGGATACTCTGATCTCCCGAGCCCTGATTTTGGCCCCAGGATGGCGTTTTTTGCCTGTCTGTATCAGGCCTTTGAAACTGTGCTTCTATTAATTTAGGGTAAAATGGCATCATGCTGCTGACTCATATTCAACTTCTTATTAACAATAATTCCAAGGTCCTTTTTGCATGTTGTACTGCTGAGCCATGTATCCCTCATCCTACATTTGTGCATTTGGTTTTTGTAGCCCAAATGTAGAATTTTGTATTTGTCTCTATTGTATTTCATTTTATTAATTTCTGACCAATTTTCTAGTTTATCTGGTTTCTTTTGAATTCTGTTCCTATGTTCCAATCTACTTGCCACAGCCCTCCCAGTTCTGTGTTATCTGAAAACTTGATCAAGGGATTCCTTCTATCCTGTCATCTAAGTCATTGATATAAATGTTAAATGGTCATGGCCCTATGACATAACCCTCACACTCCCCTGGAGGCCTTCTTCCAGTTTGAAGCACAGCCATTGATGATGATTCTTTCAGCACAGTGTTCTAGCTAATTACTATTCTACATTTAATCAGTTTGCTCATCAAAAACTACTGTTAATTTTGCTGTTGTGTAAAAATCTCACAAAAGCTGATAGTTTTTTTCATCAGGATTTCTCAACCTGCTAAGATCCCTTTTTGAATCGTGGATCAGAAAATCTGTAGTCATTCTTTATAAGCCTGCTTCAGGCTTGCATGCATGTGTGCATGTGAGAGTAGCTGAGCATGTGTGTTTGGTGCATCCCACTAGAAAAATGCTGTGTGTACCAAACTTGGAAGTTCCCCAAATATCTCATGTAGTATGGCCAGTAGACCAAAAAATAAACTTTTCCAGCTCTGGAACTATATTGAGGGGAGGAGAATGCATCATTTGCATGCAAAAGATACAGCATTCATTGCCTAGCATGTCAAAAGGTCAGGGAGCTGGTGAAGGGAAACTGTCTCTATTAAAATCCCTGGAGTGTCAGTGTCATGCAGAGGAGGCTACACTGGGTTAGATGGCTAAATGGACTGATCCTAGGCTAGATGGATAAATAGGCTGATAAATAAAGCAGCCCTCTATGTATGGGGGAGTTACAGTTTAATGAAAAACACAACTTTGACTTTTTTTTGTCTTTCAGCAATCTTTCTGTGCCTATGTAATTATTCATTAATGAGGATCTCATTGAGCATGCTCATTTCTTATTGGTAGTCTTTTTTGGGATAGATAGGGTTTGAAGGCTTTGCCTTTTAAAAGATTGCATAGTGAGAAGGTCAAAAGGGTTACTGATGAAAGAAGGAAGTCTAAATTACACAAGTATGAGTGTATCTGTCATTCAAGTAATGACTTTGCATGAAAGAGCATTTTGTCACTGAATGTAATGGCAAAGTGACCAAAAGTAGAATGTAATTTTAAAATGTCCCTTTTAGAGATGGCTTGTCTTGCACCTTCCATTCATGTGAGACATGCATGGTAAATTACAAAATAAGAGGCTGAATGTACATTGTACATCTGTCGAGAATTATTGAGTCATGATCCAATTGTATACTTCAGTTCCCAACGTCAGGGCTTTCTTCTCCTCTACTTCCCATTTCAGTGCTCTATTCCCCCCCCCCCCCCCAATCTATTCCTCTGGATAATTATTTTAGGTTGCATTGGTTGGGTTGCAGAAGAGAAGGGGACTGTTGGCAGGAGTGGTGGGATTCAGTGGAAATACTCTACTGGATTGTGGCTTTGGATCACTAACAGTAGTACATACTCAGCTTCAAATTTCACCCCCATTGGCAACTGAGATGGCTCCAGAACAACTGAATTATAACAGAAACAAGATCTGGTGAAACAAAAATATATACTGTAAGCCTATGACTAACATCACTTTTCCTCTCCTGCATGATTTTTAAACATCTTTTGTCTGATGAAGAAGGCAATGAAACTTCAAAAACTTGCATGAAATATTTTCTGCATTTTGGTTGGCCAATAAAGGTATTGCCCTTGTGGATTTTGTTGTATTTCGGTGCATGGTCAACATGGCTACCCCTGAATATGTTATATGTTCCATACAGTTCTTAACCCCATCATTTCTTTGTTTAGAGCATTCCCAGTTAATTTTGGCCAAAGTTCTTACCGCTACCACTTTATTTGTGCACTTACATATTACAGAGTAAAGTAGAAGCACAGAAATGGTTTTTCAGCATTCAGAAGATAACTCTCCCTTTCTGCTTCTAATAACTTTATATGTATCATACATATCATAGGGTGTTCAGCACTTGTGACCTTATATGAACATATAGAAAGCCCCAGAATAAATTCAGGAATTTAGTAGTTCGGGAGAAGAAGTACTATTATTTAACTGGAACACGAAAGAGTAGGTGATTTATATGTGTAAACATATGTATTGATGGATGATGCTCAGTGATTAATCAAATGCAAACCTTTAATCGGCCAACTTTTTTTTCTTCAAATAAGTGTATAGAAACTCCTTAATGTGATTGCAACATCTTTGGTATTTTATTGGGCATGATCCAGTGTTAATCCCAACTAGAGTAAAAACCAATGAAATGACTGGGAATTCTTTGTCATAATTTATGCAAGTCTTGTTGATTTCAGTAGATGTACTTATATTGTAATTCACACTGGATTTTATCCCATTGTTTTTAAATTTTTGAAGAATACACACACACAATCCCATCTGTGTGGATGATAAAGTTGTTTTTTCTTCTTCTTTTTTTCAGGGGAGGGGGAACTTTGTTCAGAAACTGGGGGAAGTGTTTGCCAATCTCAGTTGAGTGTGTATATGTGTTTTCAGCTGTGGCTCATTATTGTGTCACAAAAGGCTCCTGAAGCTTTTCGAGATAGCCCGATTTAGTGATGGAAATTAAATTCTCTGTCCTGCATTGAAGCTTGAGCACTTGCTGTTGCAAGGAACTCTCAGAGCAGCAAGTGGTTATTGTTGACCATTATTCACTCCCTAATTGCTGGATGGGGTCTGTCACTGTTGGTCTTTACATTTTATTTCCTGTTGAACAGATGCATACAATTGTAGAGTTGTAAGTTCTAAGAAATCCAAAGGTTTGCATAGTTTTCAACTTATGTGAGAGACATTGTTATCCATACCTATTACTGAATGCCTTGGTGCATGCAAACTATCATATGTGCATGTGTACCTATTCTATCTGGGATTCTGGGATCCTTAGTTAGGGCGTGTATACACACTTGTTGTACTGAGTCTTTTTTGACAAAAACAGAGAGATTAACTAAAGAACGCTGTCACTTGAGGTACAGAGGTTTGAATTCATTAGAGACATTTACTGAGGGAGGAAAGATTGATTAATACATCACCCTTTAGCACTGCAGCGGCAGACTGTTTATTAATGTAATGCATATCACACCCTACCTTTAAAAATAGTGCTTACAGCAGCTGTCCCTGAAAGCAGTGATGGAGGAAAAAGAACCACAGATGGATATTATGGTTCACTATAAAGAATGGTGAAGGCGTTTTGGAAATGGCAAGGTGGTATTTAGAGGTCTAAGCACCTTGACATTCAGTAATATGAGATGGGCCACGCAAGGACAGGAACAGAGAACACTTTGAAGTTAGTCCTGATTATTGGGGAAATTGGATTAGGGATCCTTACCAAGTGTTGAACTGACTGTGGACATGGGCTTTGGCTTTAGTACCATAAAAGGGTGTTGCCAGCACCTTAGATGCTGATATGGCTAAAGCTAGAGGACAAAGGTGATGAAGGGAAGCTGTTTTAACTGTTCTTAGGGACACAACCCTGCAAAATGCAATTCAGAAAATGAATTTAGAATGAAGAGCATAAAACATCTCTTCTTAGACCCTGACTCACTCAAAGAAAATAATAGCAGTGGAAAGAGTCAATGGAATTTGGGGAGCAGAGAGATGGAAAGACATACCAACAGAAATTTACTCAGTTTTTTTTAGGTCAGATGGAGAAAGTTCCTGGTTCAGGACATGAGGAAAGATAGCACAACAATCTCAACTTCTAGATCGTTTCCTAAAATGAAACAACACATTAGTAATTCTGTCTTCTGTTACAAGGCATCACCCCCTGAGGTTCTAAGAAGCCTGTAGGTCAGCATGTCCCAAAGTGGGAGAGGTCATTGGCCATCTAGCTGTGAGTCCTAAAAGACCTACTTTTTGTTTTATTTTTCTCTCTGATCAAATTCTGTGTGACCTGGGAGTGTGGGAACTCCCAGAGAGATTGCAAGTTGGGTGCCTAGGTGGTATTTTGGTGATCCATCTTGAGGTAAGGAGGCATATTGATTGGATTGTGTTTCCTGCTAAGACTTTAGACTGAGATCCTTTGTAAAAGGTAAAGATGGAGTCTCAGGATTATTTCTCAAAGTAGTCCATTTAGAGTTCCATACTGCAGGTGGGCGGCTCTTCACTTCAGTTAGACATGCAGATGGTGAACCTTGATTATAGTACTGTAATGATAAGTAGCATAACATACTGTTCTCAAGATCCTTTCTCCTAAATTCTGTGAGCCCTTTTCTCCAGGATCAAGGCTATAATATCTTAGGTACTAGGGCAAATCTGAAAAAATGTATACACCATACATTTATATCATGACTGAGATTTTAGCAAAATAACAAGGAATGCCCTATGAGACAAGCTAGTACCACTTTAATTTTTTTATGACACCATATATGAATGATTATTTTGGAGATCAGAGGTTAGTGGAAACCATGGGAGATGCCAGTTAATGCTTGTTTTGATTGACAAGATGATCCAACCGTAAACACTACAGCAGAAGAAATCCATTTTTCTAGACCCTTTCCCTTATGTGGTGCTTTTGAGGGAGTTATAAATGTTCAGGAGAAAAGCTACAGTTGTCTTTCACTCCATGTATTTGTTGGGTTGAGAGCTATAGCATTAGGACACATTTCTGTCATGTTCTATTACAGCAGAACTGGTGAAACTGGCCCACCAGATGTTGCTGAATATCAGTTGCCATTGGTTCTAACCAGTCTGGTCATTGGAGAGACATTGTGGGGGGTAGTAATTCATTAATGTTTAGAGGGCTGAATGTTCCCTGCTCTGTTGTTTAGGGATTTTATTGCAAATGGGGCAAAGTTGTGTCTTTGAATCAGTGGAGGTTCCCATTTTCCAGGAGTGGACTTTCATGTATCTGCTGTGGCACGGACTGAAATAAGTAGTGCTACTACTCTAGTATCTGAAACTGATCAAGAGTCTAACTACCCATCTATCAAAACTGTCCTTTAAAATGAGTTTGTTCTTTGCATGTAACCATCATGGGATATTTGTAACTATGCTGCTCAGTAACTTTTCTTTCTCTCATCTGCAGGCAGAAATTGTCAAGAGACTGAATGCCATCTGTGCCCAGGTCATTCCCTTCTTGTCCCAGGAGGTAAGGGGTGGTGGCGTTTACATTTACTGTTCTCACAATTCCATAATACTCACTTTTAACTTAAGAACTAAGATGGTTCTCTGATAGCTTGTGCTTGCGAGTGTTCCCTCCTGCCCTGCCAGTATTACAGGAAACTGCTTTGAGCATGATTTTACCCTGAAAAAGTATCATATAAATAAACAGATTTGCTCCCCCCCCCTCCGAATCCACCATAATCTCCTTATTGTGGTAATATCCAATTGGATATCTTCTGCATGTCACATAAAATTATCACCTTAACTTATTTGTCTTGGTAGTATCTCTGTCCTGAATTAGTCTGAGATTCATCCAGATGCTGACAATACCCAGCCAACTGAATGTCTCTGGAAACACACAAGCAGAGAAGAAAATTATAGTCATTCTAACTTGTTGCTTCCCTGCTTCCACATATATCAATTAGAGCAGAGCATGAAGAAGTTACTTTTTTGAGCCAACTGCTTTCTACATTTCCTGACTAGTATGACTACTAACTTTTCCATGCCCTGAATGATAGACGTATTGCTTCTGAATGTGGATGCTCTACTTAACTTGCCTCAGTAACATCCATGGATAGGACCCTTGGGTGTCATTTTTCTTCCTTACTTGTGAGCTGTCTAAATTAGTAGATGTAACCATTGGGAAGGGTAATTTCATAACTGTGATATTCCACATTGGCAGCCAGCATACCTGCACTGACTGCTGATTATTTATTTATTTATTTATTTATTTATTTATGTCTTACTGTGGTATGCATTACAATCAGTCTGCTAGCTATATTAAAATGTTTGTCTGTCATGTCAGTGTGATCATAAATACAACTCTGTCAAGCTGGCATCTAATAGGATATATTAAAGAATTGCTGGAAAGGCATGATTTGTGTGGCATTTTTTACCATTGGTGTTAAGCTTGGCAGAAAATACAAAGAACTATCAACTATTGATGCTAGAGCCTAATGCAGCCTCTTTTTTGCTCCCATCCTAGTTTCCTGTTCTTTTAGCCACTGGTAGTAGGGTGCATGGTTTCAACAAAAAAGACTCATCTTTGCCTTGCATCTTCTGGAACATCCAGTCTGAGATTCAAAGACTGAGTCCATGAGATTCTTCTGAAAAATGATGTATTATGCCTGAACATTTACAGACCACTTCATATACTGCTGGATATTCATGAATAGAGAACCACAATGGTAGAAACAGACAGGACATTACAACCCAGGAAATGTTGTCTCTGTTTCAAAATCAAAACTTCCTCAGCTGTGTTTCAATCGGAGTAATGTACAAAAGCAAAATATCACAATTGTATACAAAACTCAAAGTCAACAAATAACATACACTCATAAATATAGAGGAAACATGTCAGGAAAGTATTTTCAGTCGTTGACTTGGAGTAAGACTGCTTTCTATATGTCTCTTTTAATAAAAATTAAAGCAACCATACATATGTATGTATGTATGTATGTACCTGTGCATTTATGTACACTTGAAGGGAAACTAGTTTCCCCAACACATAGGATGTTCTTAAAATGAAGTCATGCTTTTCCTAGAAAGTTAATGTGCAGATGCAAGCTATAATTTTGAGAGGGCAGATATTATTACACTCTCACCCCTCAGACTGGGAATGTTTTGAGATTTACTTGTAGACAAATAAAAACATGACTATTTAGACCATGAAAAATGTTAAATGGAGTAACACTGAACTGAGTCATATGCGCTCAGCCCCAGAGGAAGGCAGTGGCAAACCTCCTCTGAACAAAGCTTGCCAAGAAACCCCATGAGAGAGAGGGTCACAATAAGTCAGAACCAACTTGAAGGCATGTAACAAAAAAATATTCATTTAGTAATGTTGAAGAAGGTGGGGTAAACAAAATTGGCTAGGTATTTTTAAACGAGTGTATCACATATCAATTCCACAGATAATATGGTGATTTCTCTCTTTTCTCTCTGCTTCCCTGTAAACTTTATACAACATGAGTGAGTGCATGCACATGCCTTTAAGTCACCTGTTGATTTAGGGTAATCCCATTAATTCCATAGGGTTTTCTTAGGTAAGGAATACTTAGGTGGCTTTGCCAGTTCCTTCCTCTGAAATATAGCTTACACCAGTTATGGAAACATTTGGCAGGAAACAACAGAGGTCTTCACCTAATGCTGAAAACCCCCGCAGTATAGATGCTAGATGACATTTTTGGGGTAATCACATTCTGCAGATGGGATTCTGTTACTTCATTTGGGTTAGTCACCTGGAATGAAACTACTGTGTGTATATTGCTGTAGTGTAAAACTTTGGCAGGGGTATGTGTGGTTCTCCATATTTTATTGAACTTAAGCCCTTCTGTTACCTCCTAATTGGCCTTATTGGCTAGGATTAGTGGAAATTGCAAGTCACCAGTATCTTGAGGGTGAGACATTACCCACTGGTGTTCTGTGGGTTAACAGAAGGTGGGAGAGGAGTTCAGGGAGAGTTTATAATTAATATGTGAGGTAACAGAAGGAATTTCCCATGTGTTTAAGTTTCAAAAGGTTATGTTATGTAGTTTCTTCCTCTTATTAAAAATGTGCTGCTTTACCACTGGTAAGTAAGATTTTATTTACTTCACAGAATGGTCAAACTTGCCTGTCAAGAGTCTGACCCAAAGGGCTTGTGATTGCTACATGCCAAAGAGACTGAGGGCATGCACTGATCATAGCCCTTTGTTCAGACAGTGGCATAACATAGCAATAGCAATGGCAAGTACATTTCTATACCACTTATCTGTACACTAAAGCACTCCCTAAACAGTTTACAATATGTAAGCCAATTGCCCCCAACAACCTGGTAATTATTTTAGCGACCTCAGAAGGATGCAAGACTGAGTCGACCCTGAGCCCCTGGCTGGTATTGATCTCACAACCTTGTGGTTTGTGAGTGAGTGGCTGCAGTACAGGCATTTATATGGAAGCAGGCGATTCCTTAAATAGATTGGGCCCAAGCCATGTAGGGCTTTAAAGGTGATAACCAACACCTTGTACTGTGCCCAGAAACTAATAGGCAGCCAGTGGAGTGGCTTCAGTATTGGTTTAATATGGTTGCTCCTAGTTGTTCCTGTAATCAACCTGGCTGCCATATTCTGTACCAGTTGAAGTTTCTGGACTAGGCACGAAAACATGGTGGAAAAGCTAGACTTCAGAAGAAAAGTCAGTACTATATAGTATTTAGTATTATTTGGTTCATCAAATTATTATATTGCTCAGTCTGTAAACAAAACCTAAATAGTGAATAGTATAGATTCAATATAATATTGAAATGTTTGTGATACTAATAACCTGTTTATTAAAAAAATTGTAAAAAGAGAAAATCAGAAATGTTTACATGAAAAGAAATGTTGTGGAAAAAAATTAAAACCCTCAAAAGTGATTGTATTTGTTCAATATTAAACAATTTAAGTTGATATGTTTTAAAGACCCCTGCCTCTGAAGCTTTCCTTCCTTTCACAGGCAGTCAATGAGTCTCTCTCATTCTTAGCTGTAGCATCCCTGCACCTGATGTCACCTGGTGTGAGGAGGGGGCTTCTGGAGGTGGGGCTTCTGGGGGAGGGAGAAGGACAGGATGGCACAGGAGGAGCACACGCAGAATGGCATGGGGGAAGGGCCCAACCAGGTGTCACCCTTCTTTTGGGGTCTCAGCCAGTGTGGGCCATACCACCACACCCCCCTTAGGGACACTACCGATTCTTAGTCCTCATCCTCCTTCCTGTCTCTGTATTTAGTTTCTCCCTCACATAGGGACAAATATGAAGAACAAGCAGGTCAACAAAGAGCCCTGGTGGCGCAGTGGTTAAATGCCTGTACTGCAGCCACTCACTCGAAACCATAAGGTTGCGAGTTCAAGATCAGCAAAAGGGCTCAAGCTCAACTCAGGCTTGCATCCTTCCAAGGCCGCTAAAATGAGTACCCAGATTGTTGGGGGCAAATTAGCTTACAGTGGTAAACCGCTTAGACACTGCTTAGGCAGTATGAAGCGGTATATAAATGAAGCTTGTTTGTTTGTCCCTCCCTGAATCCTTGGTGTGTATGTACAGTACTGAATCTCTTGAATGCCTGATGTGTGTGTACAGTCAGCCCTCTGTATTCGTTCATTTTTTTTATCTAGTGATTTTTTGTATTCATGGATTCAAGCATCCATAGTTTGAAAATATTTTAATATATATAAATTTCAAAAAGGAAACCTTGATTTTGCAATTTTATATAAGGGATATCATCTTACTGTGCCATTATATTCCATGGATTTTGGTATCCACGGGGGGTACAGGAACCAAACTCCAGTGGATACCAAGAGCCCACTGTATTGGTCAGGTATGTGGCTCAGTGATGAGAAAACAAAAGTTAGCATTGAAAACAGAAGTCCCTGCTGTAACTGGAGACTTGTTTAATGTGTACTTTTGGTTCTTTTTGGCAGCATAACTTTGCAATCAGTGTACATAACCATCAGTGGAGCATGGATCTCATTAGGTTGGCTATTGTATTTATGCATGTGAAACAAACTTACCTTAAACGTAGGGGTTTTTATTACAGCATATGAAGCATCAAATTTTGTTGCAAATGCTCTCTGTGTGTGTTTCATTTCACATACAGTATGCGTATGTCACATAACTGTTTTAAAAAAGGAAGAGGAGGCTGGGAAATGTCACTAGTCATTTCTTTATTGTGCCTGTGGGGGAAATGAACTAAATACAGTGACTGCATGCACTGATGACAGTGTTAGTGCCTGATAATAGTGCCAGGTTAACTCATCTTATTGCTTGTTAACTTTGTAAGAAATCAATGGTGTGCGCTAGCATGGTTTGATGCAAGAGATCATAGTTAAATTCACCAGGGATTTCTTGCATAGATGGCAGTCATGGTGTATCACTGGCACCAATGTACAAACTACTTTCAGAGCAGTTTAATCAGCATGCTGGAGAACATTCTGACCTTGCTATATAAATGATCTCAGAGGCAAACAAGCTGAAGTATGTGGACAGTTCTGCCAGTTTGTGTCCTTTTTATTAATGTTGTTATTTTGTATTACATAATACTTTGTATTAAATGTTTCTAGTAATTACGAGTATGAGGCTGGACTAGCAAGTTTCAATTGTGCAAATGAGAGTGAAACTATTGGTTACACAAAGTGTGACTCATCAAAAAAGGCAATCACCATGTTTATTAGTTCACCTTTACCTTCTTGCTATCTGCTAGCACCTGTCTTGATTCAGATATGATTGAAACATACTGTCATTGTGAATGTGTGCATGCGCACATGTTTGTAAATGTCTTGTAGTTGGCAATGTTCGTAGTAGCAACATTTTTTTAAGGTTAGAGCAGGGTTCCCAAACTTTGTTGAAATGAGTGCTCTTTAAAAACAAAACAAACAAACAAACAAAAATCTGAAAAGTGCTCTTTAAAAACAAAACAAACAAACAAACAAAAATCAGAAAACTAAAACTTTCTCATTTGTTATAAAATACTGTCATATCATACGTTCTACTTTAGCTGCTTTTGATAACTCAGAGGCATGTTCCATAAAAGATGAAAATGTAACTCTGCTAATGGAAATGATTCAGTACAGAGTCAGGTCAGTGCTAGTTCTGAGTTCCTTGGGCTGAGTGTGGTACCCCTCTTCCTTTGTGGATACTTCTATTTTACACTGGCTGTGCTTCTGTTTGTTTGCTGGACTGAAAGGGACCTATGAAGAAGTGGGTAGTAGCAACTATTGCTATCTTCACTACTTATCTTCACTACTTCTCTCACCACTCTCTTCACCATGTTAGATTCTTCACTTATAGAGATGGGTGAACAAACAGTTGACAACAGTGAAAGGGAAAGATGGCACTCTCAGAGCACTATAACCCAGCAATCCAGAGCCTAAAATGTTGCTGTTAAATGTGGGATATTCAAGTTTAATTACTCAGATGCAAAGTCCTGTGCAGATATACCCCTTTCCCTTAATTTCTCACTATCTCCTTCACTTATTCCCTTCGCTGGTCACTTAACATATTAAACTTGTTAAGTGTGCATTTAAATTGTTTTATGTTTATCTCTATAAATGTATGAGAATGACAGAATACATGTTTTTGTTATATTATGTAATTCTGTGAGGGAGTTGTGACTAGCAACAACATCTTTTACTCCTTGAGCAAAGTGGTCCAACTACTAACAGCTTTAATATTTTCTTAGGAAACTATTTGGCTCATTTCCTGTTTATTGTCTTTCTACTTTCCAGTAGTAATGGCACAGTCGTCTATCATATGTAAGGATGGGAGAAATAGCTTTGCTGATAAAACTTTGTTGGGATTAAGAGAAGTGTGGCAGTACTATTAGAGGTATTTTGGCTAGGAGGCTTAGTTTTATCTTTGTTTGTATGCATGGCTATGAAGGCTAGCTTTTAGCAGATGTTAAAATAAAGTGGCATGAGTATTTAGTGTGAAGTAGATTTGTGATGTTCCACATTTGAGATGTGTCAAAGGCTCTGCTTATCCAGGAGAATACAGCTCTTGACAAATAGCCATAGATATCTACAAAAGGAAAGCTGTTTTCCCAACAGTAAAATACTTTAGTTTGCATCTTGATAAAATGCTGTATCCCCTAGAAAGACTCCATCCCATGTAACAAAAAAGGAGTAATACCCCTACTCCTCTGTAAATTGATCTTTGGAAAATTCTCCTATATCTCTGTATTTTTTTTAGTCCCTTTCATCTCTCTCTCTCTCTCTCTTTGGCCTTAATTTTCCATTCCTCCTTGTTTTTGTTCTTATTCTTCTTAGCAGAAGAAGAACAACAAAAATGTGATCCATCCACTTTCGTCTTGGTATAAGGAAGTGCAGTTTCTGACATACAGTATGGAAATCCTGGAGGCTGTGTTCCTTTGCTAGTCATAATTTTTGAATGTGATAGATACCAATTTCCTTGTGACAAGTTCCTTCTCTAGCATATAACGGTCATTAATGTGTTTGAGATGCTCAAAGTGTCATAGGCACCCTGATGAGCAAATTAATTTATAAAGTATTTTCTCATGCTCAGACATCTCCATTAAATCCTACATTCCATGTATGCACATCTGGTGCTACCCTAGCTACTTTTTACTTAGTATGCCCCCTCCATATCCGTGGACTTGCCGCCCATGGATTCCAGCATCCATGGGTGACAAGCCAATGCGGGGACAGAGGAGGAGGAAGGAAGAGGTGGAAGGGGAGGAGGAGGCTACTTGTGGGACATTGCAGCTGGAGAAGGGGCTCCTCCCCCCACCCGAAGCCTACCTAACCTTTCTCTCCTCCTCCAACTCATTGTGCTCCTCCTGTCACCTAGCTGGCATGGTGAGGCCTGGAGGGGCAGGAAGCGGAGCGGTGGTGCCTCAGTAGGAATAGAGCCAAAAGGGACCATGAGGTCATCCGGCCCAAGGAAGTGGCACTCCGGAACACCACCCTCAGACCTTCCTTTCTCCCAGGTCTTCAAGCTCCAACGGACACCCAAGCCTTGTGGGATGAGCTCCTCCGACTGTCCATCCCTCCATCCGTGGGGTTCCCTCATCCCCACCCACAGCATGTGACTGATGCAGCGTTTGGAGTAGATCGTTACAATCTTAGTAACAACTTTAGTTACAGGTTGTAACTAAGGCATGTGCCACCATGTGCCAGTTTACACATCTCTGGGAATAGTCACAGTGAGCACATCAGCTTTAATTGCCACATCACAGCTGTGACCTGAGAATCCAGATTCATGGTTGAATCCGCAAGTTTTTTTATTTTTCTTTATACAAAAATGAAGATCCCACCCTTCCATTGTACACATATAACTTAGGGTGTCTACAGTAATTAAAAATAAAAGATAAAGTTAAATAATAATAATTTTAATCAATAATTTGTTTTATTTATATACTGCTATTCCAAAGATCATAGCAGTGAACAGCAAGTAAGCTAATTAGCAAGTAAGTTAATTTGCCCCCAACAGTCTGGGTACTCATTTTAGCGACCTTGGAAGGATGCAAGCCTGAGTCGAGCTTGGGCCCTTTTGCTGGTCTTGAACTCGCAACCTTGTGGTTTTGAGTGAATGGCTGCAGTACAGGCATTTAACCACTGCGCCACCAGGGCTCCTAAAGTGAATTAATAATACAAATAGAACAGCTGATGAAATTCATGATTCATAGAATCATAGAGTTGGAAGAGTCCACAAGGGCCATTCAGTCCAACCCCCCTGCCATGCAGGAAATCTCAATCAAAGCATCCCTGACAGATGGCCATTCAGCCTCTGTTTAAAGACCTCCAAAGAAGGAGACTCCACCACTCTCTGTGGGATTATGTTCCTTGTCAAACAGTCCTTACTGTCAGGAAGTTCCTCCTAATGTTGAGGTGGAATCTCTTTTCCTGTAGCTTGCATCCATTGTTCCGGGTCCTAGTCTGGAGCAGCAGAAAACAAGCTTCCTCCCTCCTCAATATGACAAATATTTAAACAGGACTATCATATCACCTCTTAACCTTTTTTTTTTTCTAGGCTAAACATCCCTAGCTCCATAAGTCATTCCTCATAGGACATGGTTTCCAGACCCTTCACCATTTTAGTCGCCAGTATCTCAATGTCACTTTTGAATTGTAGTGCCCAGAACTGGACAAAATATTCCAGGTGGGGCCTGACCAAAGCAGAATAAAGTGGCACTATTACTTCTCTTGATCTAGACACTATACTTTTATTGATGCAGCCTAAAATTGCATTGGCCTTTTTGCTGCCGCATCACACTGTTGACTCATGTTCTACTTGTGGCCTACTTGGACTCCTAGATCCCTTTCTCATGTTTTTTCGTTCAGCCAGGTGTCCCCCATCCTATATCTGTGCATTTTATTTTTCCGCTCTAAATTCAGTACCTTACATGTCTCCGTGTTGAATTTCACTTTGTTAGCTTTGGCCCAACTTTCTAGTCTATTCAGGTCATTTCGAATTTTGATCCTGTCCTCTGGAGTATTAGCTATTCCTCCTAATTTGGTGTCATCTGCAAATTTTCCTCCAGTCGCACATACAGGTTTTCCCTTCTCATCCTCATGTGCCTTAACCTTAATACAATTTGGTGTTGTCTGCACTGACATTAATCATATTTTCTCTGCAGCTACCTGAAACAGAATTGTTTTAGCCATTCACTTACTTGCTTTTCCCTAAGTCCTTTCAAAACTTTTTTTTTGCTGCTTGTAGAAATTTTGAAGCAAGTATGGCTTTTCTCCTACTAAATTTTGACATCCTGCTTCTTTCTTGCTTTCCTTTAAAAAAAAAATGAATACAGTTGGCCTTCTGTATCCACAGATTCTGTGTCCATGGATTCAACCATACACAACATAAAAACATTTAAAAAACAAAAAGCAAACCTTGAATCTTGCCATGTTATATAAGGGACACCATTTTACTACACCATTGTTTATAATGGGACTTGAACATCCATGGATTTTAGTATCCACAGAAGGTGCTGGAATTATACCAAGGGTCCATTATAAATGCAGTCTCTCTGTGTGTATATGTGTGTGTATGTATACAGTTTCTTTTCCCCAAGGAAATGATGCTAAGATGTTATATTACTTATTCCCTTGAAGAGTGGATATTCTGTGTTGCTGTAGAGAAAAGAAGTGCTTCAAGAAGATGATGGCATCCACCCTGTTATGAATACAATGTATTCAGTTTCTCTTTGTCCAGTTCTTTATAACGGATGAAAAGCCTCTTACCATAGTTAAGACCTGCTTTTTCCCACCCACCCCAACTTCTCTACTTCCATCAGCATAAAGAAAATCCTCCTGTTCTTAAATCTCTTTTCAGTCAGTGTGTACTACTAAGAGTTTTTCGTTTTTAATACTCTGCTAGCGCTCTGTGGGGTGGCACTGACACTCTCACTCTCTCTCACTCTCTCTCCATTTTGGTTAAACCTACTTTTCTAAATCTTTAAAAGTAAGTGTTATCTCCAAAGTATTTGCAAATGCAGAGTCTGTGCCCATCTTAAAGGAGATTAAATGAATGACAGATTGCATTTAAGAGCAAAAGAATATTTGAAGACCCAGAAGTATCCCTGACAAAAATATTTCTTAATCTGTTGGATTAAATGTTAAGTATTAAAATGCTCTGTTCCTTTCTAAACTTCTCAGAATGTGGCATGAAGAAAGCAAATTCTTGGGAAACAAGGTATTATGAATCCTTTATAGTACGTTTTACATTTATGGCTTGTTTTAATCAGAGCTTGGAAAAGTTCCTTTTAAAGGCTACAGTTGGTACTGATTGAGAATTCTGGGAGTTATAGTCACAAAAAGTAATGCTTTGGTCTTGACTGACAGTAATACTAACCTGAATGACATTCATAAATTGCACTGTATGGAAGTTCCTATTGTCTAATAATCAAAGTGATAGACAAAATTATTTGAAGCCCAGTTTTGGGTTCCAGAATTATGCTTATGTTTACAATGTTTGGGTGGATAGTGAGGAGAATATGGATGCATTTGTTCTCCCTTTTCTCCAACTCTGTCTAGTCATGGGGAAAGTGCTGCTACATAGACTCTTGAACCTTGTATAATAAAGTTCTCAATTACATAAGAAGCAAATACATGTTGAGCAATCTCCTTGTTGCAGATGTTCATCCATATGCAGAGGGAGATGAGGCTGGGAGCAGAACACATCAGACATGGCATGGTGGATAACTGCATCTCCTCTCATAATGTTAGTTTGTGTTTCGGTTTTCTAGGTCCAGTTGGACATAATCCTCTTATTTCAGACCTCATTCTCAGCTTTAGGGTGCATGGGCATAGGCTACCTTCAACTTCATCTGGCGAACTTGTTGTGTTTATGCTTAACATACAACAATATATTATTTTAGGGTTGTCAACATGTTGCAATTACAAATCTTTATGGTTTTCATCTTGAAAACGAGATGTTGACTGCCATCCTCTGTTAGCAACAAGAGGAGGTGGCAGTGGCAGTTTCATATTTTATGAAATCCAAAACTTCATCCATCAATGAATTTAGTTTCCAGTTTTTCAGAGAAATATTGATAAAGGCAAAATGAGCAGGAAAATAGATATTGGTATCTCATCAACATCTTCCACAGCAAAGACAGTTGTGAATTATTTTTAGGTTGTCTTGTCTTCTCCAGTGTTCCCTTGATACTTGTTGTCTTAACCATTTGTTCTTCACACAATCTGTCTTGCCTGTTTGCTGGAATCTTTCCCCCCTTAAATAACCTGTTTTGCATTTTGTAGTTAATTTGAAATTTCAACCCACATTAGCGTATATTTGGATTTGTTCCTTTTTTAATACGTTCTGTACCATCCTCTTTAAGTCTCTTATACACGGACACAGGCACAGACACATAAATATACAAATACTGTACATAATTAGCTGAATTTTTGAATACACCACATACTGTATACTTATTTAATTTTATATGTTACAGACATCGTTTTTCAGAAAACTCAGCAGTGGTTTGTTTTTTTTAAATATCCTCAGCATCACTTATGATTAAAGCAAGAGTCATCATTCTGTTCATTGATTTATAAGTTAGTATATCTGGAAATTTTGTATTTCAGATTACATTTTACCCTCAAAATGACTGAGCCATTGAAGACATTGATTACATTTTCCTACTTTCTGCTGTCATCTCCTATTTCCAGATCACATAAGAATTTTAACCAGTTAGCATAATATGGTGATAACCCCCCCCTTTTTTTTTTACTAAAATTTCTAACCATAGAAATCTTGTAGGATCTTGATAGCTATGTCTCCTTTTTGAGACACAATGTAATGCCAACTGATTTTCATTTTATACCAGGTTTCTGATTTGCCCACTCTGTGTGTGTGTGTGTTAGTTCCAGGCACTAAAGCACTGCTGGATTAGAAAGTCCATCTTCCTGATTATTGCTGCAAATAAATGCTGCATATTTTGTTTCCTCACGCTCTATAAGACTATGCTACTTGAGTGAAAATTATTTGTGTGAGTGAGTCAAAAGGTATGTTACTGGGACTACCTCTGTTCCATCTGTTTTGGCATTTGCATCAAACACCCTGCTGGGTTTGCATCTATTGTATAGCTGCTTTTGTGAGTGACTTATTTCCTTTGATACTTCTGTGATTGATTTGGTTCTCCTTAATTTCCACATCCTTTTGGCCAATGCCTCATGAGATACACACACACACTCCAGTATGCCTATCTGAGAAAACCAGGGAAGTGCAAAGCATGTCTATAGTCTACACTAAAGCTCAGAAGGAGTGATAGATGTGAGCCAGCTTGCACCTGGTGGATGCTCTGAAATCACTCATCATATTGTACATCTCATATATCTCCTTCCAGTTTGTAAATCTAAAGAGAAAGTAGAGATTTTTTATGACTTCTCACCAGCGTCTAACAAGACTGGAGCCAAAAAGAATTGACCAGAGTTTAAGGATGAAACTTTGGGTCTAAGAAGGATGTGAAAAAGGAGTGTAGAATTAATAGATGAAGTAAAGTATGGCTAATTAGAGGTGGACAGTAATTTTAAAGAAGAAAAGTGCAGTGCCAGGTTTACAAAAGGATGACAGTGAACTCAGTGAGAGAGCATGACAAAACAGGAAATGAAGAAATGGTAAGGAATGAACAAGGCTCAGAATAAGAGCAGCTTAGACTTCAATCACATAATTAGCTTTGGACTAATATATCAAACGTAACAGCGTTATCTGCAACACTTTACTTTTGGTGGGGTGGTGGTAATGAGGGTATAACAGAATTATTTTAACAAAACAATGCAAGTTGAGTCTCCGCTACCTGGAGTCCAAAATATTCTAGAATCCAAACGTTGAAATAGGCATGGAGACAGGCATGTAGCAGACGGCCAGAAAGGAGTGGCCTCTGGCTGCAATCAGGCTCGGACTGTGGTGACCGCATGGTTTGTTCCCAAAGTGGGCCACCGCCTGCAGTCCCAAGCCAGCACCACCATGAGTCAGTTAAACCGACTCCTATTTGATCCAGTCCTTTGGACTGAAGTGTGGCCTCGGTGCAGTTTCCAGACTCTTTTCAGGGTGTGCATCATCTAAACTCTATGTCCCTAAAGCAGCTGGAAGCCGCTTCTTTTGACCTGTGTAATCTGGCCATAGTGATGATGCCTTTCCTTTCTATGACCCAATGCACAAATTTTGTATCATACACAAAATTTTTTTAAAATATTGTATAAAATTACCTTCAGGTTATATGTATAAGCTGTATATGAAACATAAATGAATTTTGTGTTTAGACTTGGGTGCCACCTCCAAGATATTTCATTATATACATATATGCAAATACAGGTATTCCAAAATCAAAAGGAATTCCAAAATCTCAAACACTTCTGATTCCAAGCATTTCAGAGAAGGGAGATTCTAACATGTATAATGAATGATAAAATTGTAACTTCATTTCTAAGTGTAGGGCTTTAAGGGTATTGTTGACCATTTGGGGCATTATTCCCCCCCCCCCATTTTTAAGTGTCTCAAAAATTAACATTTAAACAGTGGAACATGTAAACAGTTCACAAAATATTTGAATAAAAAACACACTAACACATTAATTTCCAAGCTCTGAACCCATCATTTGTCATCTGAGGGAGAATCATAGGGCCCATTCACACTTGCATTTTTGTATTGCAGAGATCTGGTTCTCTTTGGTAATGCCACACCAAATCAATTAGACTCATAGTTCCTACTATGTTTACCACAATCAAATTGCTCTTTGCGATTCACACTGGAGGAGGAGGACACAGCAACGAGGGACGGGTGAGGAAGAGGAGGAAGGAGGAAGAGGAGGGATGCAGTAATGGTGTCAATAAGAGGGGGGTGTGGGGGAGGAAGAGGAGGGATGAGGCAGTGGTGGCAGTGAGGGTGTGCGAGGAGGAGAGAGAGGAGGGATGTGGCAGTGGCATGAGGCGAGGAGGAAGACACAGTGGTGGTGAGGAAGAGGAGGAATGCAGCGGTGGCGGCAAGGAGGCAAGAAGGAGGAAGAGGAGGGATACAGTGATGGTGGCAAAGGGGGGTGAGGAGGAAGGAGTAGAGAAGGGACATGGCAGCAGTGGTGGCAGCTGCAAGGAGGAGGAAAAGGAGGGAGGAAACAGTCTACTTGATCCAGATTGATCTGGTAGTGCATTCTCACTATCAAAGATCCAGATTGTTGGGGGATGCCAAAAAAGAACTGGTATGTGACCCACTGCCAAATGCACTGGGTTAAATGGATGTTCCCCGCAAACTGTACCGAGTGCAGTCAGGGCCAATATGAACTCCACTGAAATAACCCGTGTTCCACACCAAGGTTATCTCATAGTGTGAATGGGACCATAGTCTCCAGTTCTTGGTGCTCTTATCTGCAAACCTTTGAGGTTAAAGTCTTGGTCCATGCAATATTTAGTTGGATTATGAGAGACTCCAAGAGCAAAGTGCTCTCCCTTCTGCTAGTAGCAATTTGTTAAAGAGTGGCTAAAAATTGAATAAATTAATAAATGATTCATGAGGCTCTTAGCTTGAAAGGGCAGAAACGGACAAATTGAAGTGTCTGAGAAAGCAATGAAATAAGTGCTAGTGGATAAAAGATCTAGGTTCTTCAACAGCATACATGTGAAGAGAAGCTTATATACTGCCCCTTTCCAGGCCTGGTTGTTTTGAGTTCTTGGAGCTATGATTTACCTGCACTTTTATAGCCTCTATATTTCTTAACATTTGTTAACACGTCTCCCTTTGCTCTGTAGTTTTAGTAAGAATTCCCTGCATCCATTGGAGGTTTTTTTTGTTTTTGTTTTTTTTGCTAAGACAATAGGACATCTTTCTGTACTGTATTCTTTGAACACATTAATGGGTTTTTTGTTTGTTTTTTTGGCAAGTAAGACGGGGACTGAGATGTTGATATCCTCCAATATTATAAAAAGTATGTTTCTCGTGTGAATTTACTAGTCACTCATTTGACAATTAATTGCAAGATTTTTCCTTTGAAATATCCTGTACTCACCCATTCCTAGAGTGAGATCTAGGCTGCTTTGAGAATCAGTTCTCCTGAATTAGAAACCCTTGTCTTGTTTTTCCGCCCTAGGAATTCTTTGGTTCCATTTTGTGCATAATTCTGCTTAACTGTAGTGAAAAATTAGCCAGTTTCAATATTGTTGAAATGATCACTATTTCATCTTCACAATATTTTGCCTCTATTATTATAGAACAAATTTCATTTAACTGTCATAGCTTCCAAGCAAGGAACCCTGATCAGTGTATCTCTTCAGAGGAATCAAACGTCCCCCCCCAAAAAAAAATAAAGCTTATCTGGAAATACTGGGCTAAGGAGAAGTACCATGCAAATTAAAGTAGTATAATGTGTAGTGCAGATAAGCCTACCTTAAGCCAAAAGTTTTCATGTCAATCCCCTCTTGTTAGCATCCAGTTAAGCATGTTTAAAATAGAAGATGTGTCCTCTATGGCTTCAAAACAAACTTTTATATTATGATTGAATGATGGTCAGAGATTCTGCATGTGTAGCTGAAGTTCTTTGAAGTGTCTTCTGTAACCAGAGGTGTAGGAATTTGGAATTGCAGCACATTTTTCTTAGGTTTGTTTAGATGTAGACAAAAGCCCAGAGTGTTGAAGCCATACTCTCTTGCTCTTTCATTTCTTTTTCTCAGTCTTCCTCCCATTTCATTGCTTCAGCACTGGATTTGTCCCTTTATTGACATAGACAAATTCAGTGCTGGAGCAAGTTTGTACGTATATGTATCACTTGTCAATGTATGGTGACACCTTGATTTTTACATGGTTTTCTTAACCAAGGAATACTCAGAAGTTGTTTTTCCATTTCCTTCCTCCAAAGATATAGCCTACAGCACATGGTATTCCTTGGCAATCCCCATCCAAGTACTAACTAGGGCTGACTATTCATTTTTAAAGATCAGGCAGGATATTTAGTTTGGGGATTTTTATGTTGAAAATAAGCAGTCAAGTCCACAAATCATGGACTTGTGGTGGGAACTAACTTGTGTCTTTAGTGAGGTCAAAATTTGGTGGTTAGTGAGTGCACAGGTGCACACCTTGTTTTTCCAAGTGCATCATTTGTTCACAATAATCTGTTGGCTTGCACCTGGAGAATAGCTCTTTGATTCTGGACAGTACTGTCCTCTTGACTGAAAGATTGGTATGCTGCTGTTGCTTTTCTTCCATGCCTCTGGGAAAAGAAATGAAAGTTGAATTCCAGTTAACTCAGGTTTTGATTAAATTAACCCTCACTCTGAGGTGTCTTTTAAAACTCCATGGAGAATTCTTGCTCTCTTAAAGGCACATATTATTTCAGGCCTGCATGCAATCTGGAGAGGGGATTTTTTTTTTTTTAGCTTATGTTTAGAGGAGAGGAAAAAAGGAAATTCTATGCTTGATTCACTAGAAAGCAAATAATTTTACTCTGTTTCTGATCTTCATTTATAGCACCAGCAACAAGTGGTGCAGGCTGTGGAACGTGCCAAGCAAGTGACCATGGCAGAACTGAACGCAATCATTGGGGTATGTGGTCTTTCCATTTTAGCTTTAATAGTCTTTTTAAAAATAGTTCCGTTTCTTTCTTTCCCCCCTCCAAAACATTGTTTTTGCTGTTGTTAAGTTTAGCTTTCTTAGATGGTTAGAAATGCATTAAATACTAATAGACCTGGCAGTTAGATCCACCTGGGCTGCTGCAGATTGGTCATATTGACACTCTGCTTTAGTCTCTTACCTAGATTATAGAGTTGAAACTTTCTAAACATCAACTGTCAAACACATGATGGCCATTGATAATTTATCACTTCCTACTTTGCATTCCTAAAAATTAGCATGAGCTCAGAAAATAGATGCCAATTTGATAGAAGAACCTCATCCTTGGGGAGCTTTGCTAAACACATATCTAAGTTTTTAGAGAGAAATTACATTTAAATGCTTCCATACCAGAGGCTAGTTATCTTCATGAGTAATCCAAGCTGTGAGCTAAGATTTCAAGAATAGCCATTTTGACAGTCTGAAACAGAACATTTGTGAATATGGGAGTTATTGCAGCAGAAGACCAGGTGGGACAATACATGTGATGCAAGATTTGCAGACATTGCTATTGCAAGCCCTGTGTTCAGCACCTGTTAGATATTTAAAAATGTTAAGCCACCTCTCAAGCTCAAATCCTCGGGGTGGTGTCAATAATTAATTTCAAAATATAATTTTATTTATTTTATTTTTTTAAATTACATCTTAAAAACAACAATCAACAGGAGCAAATTCTTTCTTTGCTCTACATCTTGGCTCTCAGATCTGATAGTGGTTTGTTTTTTTTGGCATGCACTTATTGTTTACAGTAGAATCTGCTTTTTCTAAGTGAAAGAGGGGACCAAATTTAACAGTTGTACTGAACCGTGAGGTCAGTATGCTGTACATCATTTATGTCTCAATGCATGAGGTGGATTTGTTGCATATTTTGTCATTTATGTGCCTATTTAATGAACATCTGGGGGGAGGGGATGTGGAATGTGGACCTTAGAAGCACCCCATATGAATGTATCCAAGGTATTTGGGCCACCAGTGAGCTGCTCTGAGTTGGCTTGCCATGGAAAATTCTTAGCAAAGTTTGAGGACATTTAGTTAATTGGGCAAGATCCAACACTGAACTTCCACTAACAGAACTGCAGAATCTAGCAGCAGTGGGAGAGGAAGAATTCCTTTCTCACTGCAGCCTCCCATGATGCCCAAGTGCCTGCTTTGCAGAAGTTACAAACACTTCACACTTGGCATTCTGGCAGTGCAGATGGTTACATTGAAGAAGAGAAGAAAGTTCTGTCATACTGGCACTGAACAACAAAAGCACCACATTGGATTTAGACCCATTACTGAAATAATATAATTTTGTATCTTATCTTTACGTTTACTGCTTTGTTAGTCTTCTCTTATGGCTCATAGTATCACTGTACTTGCAGTTTGCTGTATTCTCTGCTGCTGGGATCCAGAAGGGATTTGTAGTTTCCAACTTGTATTGCTTCCCTCCTCCAAATCTCTTCCAACCTGTTTGATTACCCTTCTTGGAGCAGTACTGAGTGTGACAGAAGTGGATACAAGAAACACTTTCCAATTGCACACAGTGCTTTATTTTTAAGATCACCTGAGCTTACAGCCCTAGGTCCAAATCTGGAAATGTTTAACTGAAACCCCCAAGTCTTATTCCCAAGTAAATATTTTTTAAGGAAGGGAACTTCTGGCATCAGGACTCATGCTGTTCATGTGTCATTACATTTCAGTTGTCTGAAGAATGGGTGGATTCATTCAGTGCTGGCATCCACTGAAATGAAATTATTTAATTTTATACTAAACAAATATTAATTATCTTACTTAAAATCTGTCTTCTTCACGTTGGACAGTAGATGCAGTACTCAAGAAACATTGTTGTGTGCCTTCAAGCCATTTCAAGATTGGCGATCCTATCATGGGATTTTCTTAGTAAGATGTGTTCAGAAGGGGGTTGACTTGGCCTTCCTTTGAGGCTGAGAGAATGTGATTTGCCCATGGTCACCCAGTGGGTTTTCCTGGCCAAGCAATGGAAGCAGTACTTAAGAAATAGAGTAGCAACATATAATGATCTCCCTTTAAAAATTATACACACACACACTTATTGTGACTCACTTCTCAAGATTGATGAAGACAGCTAGTTGTTCAGAAGAGGTACATAAAACAAAAGTGAAAGAAATCACTAATACCTCACATCTGTAATTATTCAGTTAGTGGAAGCAATTGTATAAGTTATTCTAATGAAAATCCTATGTGCCTTCCCCTTTTCTGCCCTCTCCCAAATGCTCCTTTTCCTTTTGTGTAGAGAATATACATAAAAGTCTCCTTAAAAAAAAAAAAGAATTCAGTGTATCAAACCTGCTTTGAAATGCTAATTATTCCATTTACTTTCATTAAAATTCAAATTGCCAAGTGAAGATGTGGATAAGGGTTGCAGAATAATCAATCTGTAGTGAAGATATTCCTTCATTTATGCGTCTGTCTTTTAACAAGGAAATAGGGGCACTCTGATCATTGCTGACAGTACTGTAGAGGGAGGTCTGATTGTAACTTGTTTTTCTTAATAGGCTATTTTGAGCACTCTTTCCTATCCTTCTGACCACAAGAAAATACCAGCAGTCAATTAAAAAATATAAATGGGAAAGAGTAACCTTTATTTCCTCTGAAGTGCCCCTTAGAAAGAAGGGGATGAATCAGATAGAGTGGTTTGTGAGGAATCATGAATAACATTTGTTGTATGTCTTTTACGCTCCAGCGGGGAGACTAGAAGATGAATAATTTCCCAATTAGTTTTCATTACCTAATAAAACTACTGCTATCTAAATATTCTTTGAATGAAATAAATTGCAAAAGGTCAGTTTAAAAAAAATACCCTTAAGAGTTTTTTCCATTAAGTCATGAAAGTGTGAACTTAGCTTTCAGTCTGATTTTAGAGATTTTTTTTAAAAAGTCACTCTTCATTATTTTAAACAGAAGGACTTCACCTCTCGATCCAGAATGTGTAATTTTGTATCTAAACTAGGATGTTTTCATCTAAAATATTTCCATATAACTTCACTAGCTAGCAGAAGCTGTGAACTGCAGCAAATAAATACACCCATGTTAGCTGGTAGCTCAGGAATATATTTTGATATGTTTGGATTTCAGTTTTGCAGAGTAACTTAAATGCCTACTGTGGTGTGTAGAAGAAATGTGAAAAAATAAAATAATTTCACAAGAGGCAAGTTATTTTCTTAAGGAGGCAGGAGGGCTTCTTATCAGTTGATGGCTGTTTTCACCAAATTTTAATGTAAGAGCACAGAGTAGATCTTTCCAGTCATTTTCATCACCTTTAAAAATCTGTGTCAACAAAACAATGAAATTCATTTATATGCACAACCTAGGATTGGTTAAGGGGTATGCCGCCTTGAATATATTTTTAATGTAGAAGGGTGGGCTGCAAATGACATCAATAAATAATCACAAGTGTAGGTGAAAGGGTATAGTCCTTTGTACAATAACACATATAGGGAAGAGAGTAATTGACGGCTGATTGAAAGGAATTCTACAGTGTGGTTCTACTCTGTGAACATGTCTTTATAGTATGCTGTAGATCCTAGCGATCATAGCCTGATGCTAGGATTTCATGAAACCTAATGAAACACCTTGTTAACTTTGCAATATTCTGCCTTCATTGGTAAATGAACCAAACCACTGATCCATGCCATTTAAATGTGGAATGCTGAAGTGAACTTGAAACATGGAGAGACGGGTTGTTCTCTTGACAGTAAACTAGTTGTGTTTAATGGAATGAAACAATTATAATGACTTCTTTCACAGGTCATGTTCCATTGAAAATTACTGACAGATTGACACAAGTTAAATATTAACCTTTTTTTAAAAGGGATTTTTAAAAGAAACATGATGGAAGGAAGGTGTGAGGAGGGGACTGCTAGAACTAAAACCTAACTATTACAATTACAACTAAGACCATGTGAGGTTAAAATTATTTGACATTTCTCTGAAGATACCATCCACAGATACTGGTGAACTATCAGGAACAAACTCTTCCAGAACATGGCCACATAGCCCGAAAAGCCCACAAAAAGACTAATTTGGCATTGTTTATATGCCAGAAACTTTTCTTTGTTCTATTCTACTCATATTGCTTCACTTAAGAATTCTTTCAAGAATTACTCCTTCACAATATGCAAAGGGATCTTGCAGCACCTTTTGAAACAAACTGTGCAAAAATTTGGTCTACTTTTGCATATGTACCAAGTCTATGAAAGGTCATGCTACAACTTATTTCACAAAGTTGGTCTCAAAGGTGCTGCAAGATCCCTTTGCATACTAATATTCCAGACTAACATGGTTAAGTCTCTGAATTTTCCCTGCACAATGTTAGTGATCCTTCCCACGGGTGAGATCATCCAGAGACATGGGGCGGGGTGTTATGAGTACGCTGATGACACCCAAATATATTTCTCTATGTCTCGGACTGTTTCAGTGACCAAGGAGAGCATCTCCCCTCTGAATGACTGCCTGAGGTCAGTAATGGATTGGATGAGGGAAAATAGACTTAAGTTGAATCCAAACAAAACGGAGGTACTCGTGATAGGTAACCTCAACCCGGGTTTGGAGATATGTTCGCCAGTCCTAGATGGGGTCACACTTCCCCTGAAGGACTGTGTCCGCAGATTGGGGGTGCTCCTGGATTCGTTGCTTCATCTGTCCTCTCAGATTGATGCAGCAGCCAGGAGTGCCTGTTATCAGCTTTGGCTGATACGCCATTTGTGCCCCTACTTGGAGCAGTGGGACCTAGAAACAGTTGGATATGCCCTAGTAACCTCTCGTCTTGATTTCTGTAATGGGCTCTACATGGGGCAACCCTTCTGCCATGTCCGGAAGCTTCAACTGATACAAAACATGGCAGCCAGACTGGTCACCGGAAAATCTAGTTTTGACCGAATTACACCTATTCTAAAGTCATTACGCTGGCTGCCCATTAGCTTCCGGGCTCAGTACAAGGTGTTGGTTATTACCTACAAACCCCTACATGGCCTTGGTCCAGTCTACTTGAAGGAACGCCTCCTCCCATATAATCCTTCCTGTACACTCTGTTCCTCCGGGGAAAATCTTTTACATCCAAAAAAGACCATTTTGGCAGCGATCTCCCAGAAGTCTTTTTCAGCTATGGCTCCAAAAGCTTGGAATGACCTGCCAGGCTTTTAAAAAAGCAACAAAAACCCTTCTCTTCCAGCAGGCCTTCCCTGAGTGATAACCACCCAGTGTGCTTCATTTTCTTTCTCATCAAATAGTTCAGTTCAAATACTGTTGAAGCAGTACAAATATAGCTCAAATTAGCTTTGGGATATTATACTGTTTATTTATTGTTCCATAAATACAAGCCAGGCAAGTCAAACATTTTGAAATATATTTTCTTGGGGCAGTGGAAGATTTCCTTGGATTCTTCCCCCCAAAAATTTTAATTTTGAAAATTTCTAGAAAACTGGGGAAGTGGATAAGGATTGGTTGGAGTGGTTTTTCCAGATATTTGGGTGTTTGAGATAAAATAGCAGAACTAATCCTGACTTGGTATAACGAGGGATACAAGGGCTAAATGTGGGGTGGTTTTATCTTTTGAAATAGCACAGGTGCAAGTAGGATATTATGAGGGTGGCGAAGAGCAGGTGGCCTTTTTGGATTCTTTGGCTAATCTATCCCCCTATCTTACTTGTCACCAGCTTTGAGAAGGATGGCATTGCTGGAAATAAAAATGGAGTCAAGAGGAAACATTTCAGTAGAGAGTCAAGACTGACTGTGAGAAGACCCCATTGCACAGTTGTCCCTTCCCTTACGTGAGGGATCCGTTCCAAACCCCACTGTGTAAAGGAAATACTGCGTAAACTCAAGCCCCATTAGAAACAGTGGGGCTCGTCCCCGCGGTGCACACCTGGCGCACCCCATTGTTTCTTCCGCACACTGTATTGTGACTGGAGTTGCATATGTTTTATTTTTACGTAGACTGTTGTAACAAAAATTTCAGTTCCTCCCATCACAGTTCTTGGCACTTCCTCTTAGATTCTTCTTGTAGTTAGGGTACTTTATACTGGCCTATGTGTAATGGTTGGCATCTTTAAAAAGTCACTTGTATTACTTAAAGATGGATTTTAAGCCTTCCCACTAAGAGGATTCCTGTTCCTTTAATAACTGTTGTGACAAGTTGAAATCCAGTAAGTGAAACCTTTTCCTTGTGTGAAAGATAGAAAAATTGCTGTTACAACTTCACTAATCATTGGTTGTGTTGGTGGAAGTTAAGGGTCCAGCAACATCTGGGAGTCATAAATTCCCCGCCCCTGTCTTAAAAATTCAGTAGCTCTTTTACAGAAGATTAAAAACGACTGTCAACCTGTCAAAAATTAGTAAAATCCAGAATACTTTCAGACCAAATTCTAAAGAAATCATAGTGGCTCGAGTACTGTTTGTTTTACTTGGAATCACTGGCATATTTCATATCCACATTCAGAGTCTCAAAACATGTATTTCTGGTATTATAACTACCAGAGTTCTCTAGCAGGAATTGTGAGAGTTCTGGTACCAAAAATAAACTTTCCAAGCTCAGTCCAGTTTCAAGAAATACCTTATTAGTTTATATTATATGGGTAGAGTCTCCTTGATTACATGGAGTACTTCAGGTGACACTACATCGCCATTGCAAACCATATGTGCAGTGCATATTTTGGTTTTGCTTTATTGCTACAAATTCAAAAGAACAGTTTCATTGATTTTCTTTTACTCCTTTTGTTCTCTTAAAAGTGCTCTTTTAAAGCATGTTGTTTTGGTTGAACTTATGTTAACTGAAGGATTTGTTCCTGGATGGCATTTCTTACACTATAAAATAAAGTGATTAAAAAGAGCCAACTGACACTGAATACTGGTCCAACATTGAACAACTGCCAATAAATTGTTAAAGTTAAAACTTTTTACATTCAAGCAGTCATTCAAGTTACGTTCAAGCAGTTCAGATTACATATATACATTTAAGTTACATTCAGTTACATTAAAGTAGTTCCAGTAAGAAAATAATAATAATAGCCAGATTTTTACTTTATTTTTTATTTTATTTAGAAAAATAAAAAAATCAGTTTAAAAAACTTGGCGTATCTTTATGAATGAATGAATGAATGAATGAATTTATTATTATGGCGCATGGCCAGCACCAAAATATAGCAAAGTTACAAAACGTAACATCAGGTGTATTGCTGTAGCACAAATATATATACTTTCTACTCCAACTCCATCTTTAATTCATTTGGTTTAAACCAAGCTGGTGGTGGTGATGTTGAAGGGGATAGTGCATGAAGGAGGCTTGAAAAGCAAGCATGCCCATAGTGCTTTGGCAAACATTACAAGTATGCATATCCACATAGCACCAAGACTCTGTAACAGTGTTGCCAATTTCGCGACTTTCACACGAAAACGGGGACTTTTCAGAGCTTTTCGTGTGATTTCCGTGCCTTGCTCTAATTCAGTGCCTTTTCCGTGCCTTTGGCCAGTTTCAGCTGCAGCCTGCTGCAGAGCAACCAAAACCCTTTGGAGTGTAACAGTTTTCAGCCAAGAGGGCTGGAGAAAACTCTCTCTCTCTCTCTCTCTCTCTCTCTCTCTCATGACTCCCTCTGAGAGCCAGGACGGAGCAAGCCCGTTTGGAGGAATAGTTCAGCCAATCAGAGAGAGGACAGTGATTATTGCCACCCCCCCTCAGGCATTCTCAGGCTCCAGGGCTGTAAGGACTGAGGAGGTTCAGCAGATGCTGCAATGACTGTACCTTAGAGGCTGTGACGCTTGGCACCTACTGCTGATATTACATATGACTGGGGGAAGGGGGGACATTCACCCATGAAACAGCCTAATGGCATAGTCATGGGAGGATAGAAGCTTCTCTCTGTAGGAGAGATCGAAGAGGTGGGAGCAGAAGGAATGATGGTTGAAATAGGCCACATGTTCAGATTGGAGCTGGGGAGAGGAAACAAGGATATCCTAGCGGCGGCAGATTTGAGGAAGAAGTGAGGAGACACCCAGGAAAATGCATGTGGCATCAGGCTTCCAGTCTTTTACACACCGAGCAAAACCACCCTCAGGCAGCATTTAGAAATGTTTTTACCATCATGAATATTTAAATTCTCTGATTTTTTAAAATCACATTTTGTGTCAGTCTATCTTCCTTATACAGGGTGATTAAAAAAGAATGATGCAAAACAAAGGCATGTACATTTACTTTTGCAACAACCTTTTTCTATACTGTATATGAAATGCATGCTTGTATATATTTTTGTCTTAACTTATCATGAAAATATAGAAAAAATATGCCAACATTCTGAATTTTAGAAATGTACGTAGCATCCAGCTTCTTTGATTATGAGTAAGTATAGATGACCCCAGTCATAAGCGACTTATTCTGGTTTGCCTTCAGAATCAGAGCTTGGAAAAGATTTTTTTTTAAGTAATTTGTCTCTGTTACACGATCTTCTTTGAGTTGCAGTTTTTAAAATGTAACTCCACTTGTTTATTATTATTATACAAGACTAACAATTTTTTCTTGAATAATATTAGAATGCTACCTGGGATACAACATACATTTTATGTTGTGTAACCTCATACTTTGTTAATATAACAATAAATAAAAAACATCTGTAGTTATATAGCACAGTTAGGGAAGTTATTTCTTATTACCTTGCAAAAAACCCTATCATTTTTTATAAATTACCTCCAAGCTATGTAAAGGTTATTGTTCAGCAGGTAAACAGCACTTATTCATATGCTGAAACATATGTAAAATAGGTTGTAGTCATGCTGATTCCACAAATCAGGTGTGGAATACTTGTGGCCCTTCAGGTGTTGCTAACCTGCATCAAACTTAGCCAGCCTGTCAAAAACAGATGGATGTTGAGAGTTGCAAATCCAAAAACATATGTCAGGGTGCAAGTTATCCACCCCTGCCCCAAATCAGTGTAGATCCAGAGTGGGAATCAGGTGGCTCTCCAGATATTGAACTACAACTCCCAGGAATTTTAGCCAGCATAGCCAATGTTGAGGAATGCTAGCACTTTCACTTCAAAGACGTCTGAAGGGCAGGATGGTTCCTACCTATGATATAGATAGAAGTAAAATTTCCAGCAAATTAGGACACATACTATATTTTCTAACAAATAATTACTCCCTTAATGTTGGGATTTCATTTTGACTCCTTGTCATGTATACCTGGAAGGCCCTGTTAAAGGAGGTCCTAAAGGTGGCTATAAGGGAGAGGGCTATTTCAGCAGCACACTATTGCTTTGAAACATCAGGAAGAAACTTTAGAACATGGCCACATAGACTGAAAAACCCACAAAAAATTATGGATGCCGGCCATGAAAGCCTTCGACTTCACACAGCACCCTATTACTTGGAGAATCCTCCCCAGTGAACTTTTCCAGTAGCCATGTTATGATCTTATATGTTTTAGGCTTTTTAATCCTTATCTTGTTTTAAGTGCATCTATCTTAACTTTAAAAAAAATGTCTAGAAAGTAGCAATTACTAGATAAAGTTATTACAAAACAAAAATACCAGAATAATATATAAACATGTCTTGGACCAGACCTCATTGCATTTTCAAAAAAAGGAAGTTGTACTTTCACAGGTATTTGTGAGATGTGCAATATTGTCCTTCACGTGTGTGTGTGTGTGTGTGTGTGTGTGTGTGTGTGTGTGAGGTGTATGCCCGCACATATACACACACACTATTTTGACTGTTCTCCCTCCCCCTTTCGTGTGTACATATTCATATGTATGTGCATGCACTGTACACCACTACTTTATATCGCTGTACTGTATATGCTGCAGCATCCAAATGGAGGTTGGTATTTGTGTTCCTGTTTATCACGGAGAGAAATGTAGCAAAAATGTAAGAACCAGGTATGCAATGATGTTCCAAAAAATGCAATTTAGCACAAGAAGTGCTGAACCTCAATTTTTAGCAGTGACACTTTAATGATAGGAAGCCTGCAAAATTATTTGCTATCAATTGTGAAGGCAATAACAAGCCTTGGTGGTTTTTCACACTCTCTGTGTTAAGTGCTTTCAGAATGACAGCGTAAACTGTGTTAGAGAACTCCAAGGAAGTAAAACTGATTAAAATGTTCATGCTTGAATGGTGCTGATGGAATAGTTCATTTGGACTTTCTCTACCTCCTGCAGCTCAAGCTGAAATATTAAAATTCAGTGGATTTAAATCTCTCTCCCCTCAGCTCAGGAAAAAAAACATTACATTTTAATAGGTTTTAAACTCATAATTCACTGGTTTGGAGCCGTACTATTAAATCTATTTAAATATTACTTGTATTACTAAGGAAATGATTTAAATGATTTTTGCCTGTACTGTTTCTCATTCATATACTATGAATATATATAGAGAGAGGGAGGGGCAGAGTATTTGAGAAAGAGGGGGTATGTAATTTTTAAAGAAGCTAGGATATTTGTATGCGTTTTGCTTTATTAATATGATTATCTTACTGCTTTGGAAAATGAAAAAAAGTTGAAAGCAAATGGTAGACTTCAGAATAATTGACCCTCTATATAGCATATAATTATCTGGCTTTATTTATTTTTTACTCATTAATATACTGGTTGTAAACCTTTCCATTTTGCATTAGAGACTAAAGTGCCTGTCTCCCACCCATCCATTCTGTTTTGAAATGTCTTTTTTCTCCCTATGAATTGTTCATTGGCCAAAACCTTTTGTAAGATAATGTTAGAATGTCAGTCCTCCCTCCCTCCCTCTGTGTGTATTTGACATACTGGGGTTTATAAAGGAGGTGGAAATCTCTGGATAGCCATGTGGTACAGATAAGTGCATACAAGTTCTAATAAAAACTTAGCATCAGTGCATCCTATTATCCCCATGGCGCCACTGGTCCGTGGCTCATGCTGCTAAATGCTAATGCATTTTTGCACTGGTGCTTAACGCAGGGAGGGAGTTTCTGCTTCTATGTGTGAAGGGGCTGCTTTTTGCCTTTCAAATGAGTTTACTCTTTGGGTCTTTGATCTGAAACAAAGGTTAAGAAATAAGGGCTAGGCTTTTGCCTGGCATAGTTTGGTGCAGCTCCACTGATTTTGGTTGGCGTACCTTGATTTATGCCAGCCAAGAGTGTTTGCCTCTGAATCTGTACTAGAGGAGGATTTGGCTGTTCTTGTTGATTCTGAATGGTTTTTTTTAATCTAATGCATGGGGTGCAGGGGGAGTCACGTTTTCTCTGTACATTATAGATAGCAACAATTTCAGCTTGTTTAGTAAAGTCATTCCCACCAAATGTGTGTGTGTACAGAGCTGCAAACCTCTGAGAGGCAGGGAGGGTGTTGTATAAATTAGTAATAGACTGTGACCTCTGTGCAGCAATCACTTATTTTCTGGCTTCTTATTGTTTGATCAAAGGCTCTGCCTATATTAAGCTGTGCTTCGGGCTTAAAGGCTGTAAAACAAATTGGCCACCTGCTGTACACTGTACACAGATTGTTATGGTGGGAAGGCAGAAGAGGAGGCTGGCTTAATAGTGGATCTGTTTCATGTTTTCTTTGTGTCCACATTACAAGAGATAGGCTGTGACTTATTTAATCATAGTATTTGTTTGTGCATGGAACAGGCAGAGCAGTGGCTTGCCTCAACTTGTGTCTGCACTTTGATATTACTTCTGGTTGGAGAGTTTAAATTAAATGGACTAATATATTCTTGTTGCATTGCAGTGTTTCTTTTAAGATAGTTGTGGGTCTCCTCCCCACCCCCAGCTTCATTCTTGAAGGTGGTTTTGTGATTCTGCTCTGTGCATGGTTGTAGCGATATCATGTGTGGAAGAAAGTTTGCTCCCAGGTAAGGTAGTGCAAGAATGTCTCCACATTGCACAATTGTAGCATGTAGATGAACCAGAGGGCCAGCAAGGCATAGTAGTTTGAGTGTTGGACTACGACTCTGGAGACAGGGGTGTGTTTCCCAGCTCAGCCATGAAACCCACTGGATGACTTTGGAAAAGTCACACTCTTAGCCTCAGGAAACATCTCAACAAATCTTGCCAAGAAAGCTCTGTGACACGTTCTGAAAAAAACAATAATATTCAGAATCAACAAAGACAGCCTTAGGCTCACCATAACTCGGAAATGACTTGAAGGCACACAACAACAACAGGTGGACTCTAGTTTAACTGCTGTATCTCCATGCTAAGACATCCTGGGTTTATATTTTGCTGTAGTACTTGTCATATCTGTTAGAAAGCTGTGTTGTCTTAATTCAGGCAATGAGCTAGGCAGGAATTTTAAGTACTTTACCCATCCACCATTCCTAGGACTGCGTAAGAGGAAGCCATGATAGTCAGAGTCACATCGAAGAGCTATAATTGTACAGTGTGAATACTTTTCTTTCCATTTCTGTCTTGGATGGGTAGCCCAAAGAATAATATGATGCCTACCCTGATGTCATTGCATCACAAGGCAAATGCCATATTGTTTTGTCGGCCCTTTCCACCTTGTCTTTCGCCTAGGCTTGCTACTGTTTATAGAAAACGTTTATATAAAATGTGTGTGTGTATTCCACTTTATTTTTGTTGAAAATGGTCTGGAGAACTTGTTACCGAATGGATAATGAAGATTTTAAAATGCTGAAAATCTGTCTTCTGACAGCAACAGGATTTTGTATTTTACCTCAGTGAGCCATTTTGAGGTAAAACCTGTCTGTGTTGTTTTGTGAAGCTAAAATACTACTAGTAAGATGGAAGGATCTTCAAAAACATCATTAAAAATATTAAAAGCCATACACATTGAAAGAAAATATGAACACATGGTTATTTTACCTCACACAAGGAAGTCACAAGAGAGAGGGGAAAGCTCTTTAAGGAGAAAATGATAGACCACCAGTGGTATGTATCACCATAAACCAAGAAAAGAGATTAAAGAAAGACAGCTACATGCAAAGGGACCATCTATTAGAGAAATTGGTTTCCTTCCTGAGTCAACCACAAGCTCTACGGTTGAAGGGGTTAGGCTTTTAGGGAGAAAAGCAGAGGGTTCATCTTGCACATATTCTTGACACCTTAAACAACCGTTAGCATTGAGCTGAAGATGTACACTTTTTTCCAAGTCTGTCCCTAACTTGAGCACTGAATGCTTTTATTAGTTGATAGGGACTGATGACTCTGCAAGGGAAAGTTGTTATGAGGAGCAGTACATGAAGCCCGTGATATATTATGCTCACCATTAGTGTTACTGGCTGAATGGGGAAAGTTTTCTTCTGAATTGCCCTCCACCCAGCCCTGTACTGCACTTTTGATTAAAAAATAAAATGAAAATAAAAACTGTTGGGCTATTAACACTCCATTCCTCTGGCTGTGTGTACTTCTAAATATAGTGGGCTCTTGGTTTCCACTAGGGTTTGGTTCCAGGACCACCCCAGCCCCCCTGGGGGCATCCACAGATTATGACATCCGTGCGGGGTTGAGGTGTGGGTGGAATTTATACACTTTCTGACTATTTTCAAGCCATGGATGCTTGAGTCCTTGTGGGTACACAGGGCTGACTGTATCTCATATTTCTCCTTTGTAAGGAGTCTTCCTTTGCTGTGAATATATTTTCTAGATTTGATCTAGTAATGTGTTAGTAGAGGATGAGATCCCAGAACTTGAATCGGAGGACATAAGCAAGGAATTTATACCAGCAACAAGGGAAGGTATGTGCATCGAGTCCAGGGTTTGATTCCCAGCTCAGCCATGAAACCTGTTGGGTGGCCATGGCCAGATCACACTCTCAGCTTTAGGGGAAGGCAGTGGCAAACCTTCTCTGAACAAATCTTGCCAAGAAAACCCCATGATAGGTTCGCTTTATGGTCATCATAAGTCAGAAACAGTCTTCAGCCACACACCAGCAACAAATGTGCCAGCTTATGTAATAAAGAATGTTAAATTTTAGTATTGCCTGGTAGAAAACAGGCATTTTTTGACCATGTTATGCCATGCAGTACAGTTGACCCTTCTTATACACTGATTTTTTATACACAGATTCAAGCATACATGGTGTGAAAATGTTCCCAAAAAGTATAAATTTCAAATAGCAACCCTTGATTTTCCATTCTATATAAGGGACACCATTTTGCTGTGCCATTATATTTAATGGGACTTGAGCATCCATGGATTTTGTTATTCATGGGGGGTCCTGGAACCAAACCCCAGCATATAACAAGGGTCCAGTGTACTTGATTTCTTAAGCAGACCATTAATAAAACTCCAGAAGTGTTGTCCATGGAGTCCACTCAGTTTTAGCAAAAATGTGTCCCTTCCTTATAACCCTCTAAATATTGTAGCTAAGGGGGCTGGGAGAAAAAAATAAGCAGTCTGAGCTACCTCTGGTAGCTACAATTCAAATATCGGTGCAGTATTAGCCAAGGTAGGAGAAGAAACAGGGCAAGAAATTACCATCAGATGACCAGATGGCCGATGTAGGCTCTCAGAGCTTCATGATATAAAAGATGTGAGTTAAAGCATTCCTACGCACAAGTACAACTAAGTTTCTCTTAAACAGTTCACTAGCTAAAGAGAGCATTAGTCATGTTTTTGAGATTAATTATTCTTCAAGAGATGAGGAGTGATGATGAGTATCCTGGTTCAACCCTAACTCTGTTCTCTTCACTCTTCATATGACAACTTGTAGAAGAGGAAAACGTGTATTTCCATTTTCATGTGGCAAGCAAAAAAGGCAACAGAAGGAGATGGTGCAAATACATCACTTCCTTCATCAATTTAATCTCAGAAAAAGGAAGTCTGAATAGGGCTTGGAGAAATTACAGAGGCATTACCCAAAGAGAGTATAGGCTTGGATGGATAGGGCATCAGCTGGGTGTATTTTAAAAACTAAAAAAGTGTCTTCTAGCACCCTAATGACTTATAGATATGTAAAGCATCATTGTCACAAGAATGAGAAACCACATTTTTTTCCTTCTGAAAAAGAGCAAACTTATTTCCTGATGATATTGATGAGAGTTTTTGTATTTGCTAGAATACTTTTTGTTCTTAAGTGCACCAAATAGATGGCCATACTGAGTAAAACATTTGAGAGCAATGAATAGTTGGTTTGCATCTCTTTGATCAGTCAAACCATCCCTCTGAGCTTGCTGTGTGTTTGTGTTTACTTAACAAATAGAAAAGATAACAATTTTGAGCAGTGATCTTTGGCACAAATTGCAGAAACCTCAGCAATAAATAACAGCAACATCCCCTCCTTTTATCATTCTCTCACTGGAAGCTAGAAATCTGGGGAGTGGAGGGGGGTTCAGGGATTTCTCCACAGTCTGTCTCATCCTGTTGAGACAGCCTGTCTCATACAGAACTATTATTTGCATGCCTAAAGACTAGTGAGTTTCATTTTGTGTAAGCTTTCATGAACTCAGCTTCATCTGAAGTTACCACAGAACTATTTGCAGTTTATTAAGGCTACCATAATCTTGAGGTTTAAAATATTTTTAATTATTTACTTTTATTGATTTAAAATAAAAATATACAAATTTCAACTATTATACACACATTCCACAATACATCTATACAATGAATACATACTTCACATTCCCTGCAATACAATAACAAACATAATATTGACTTTCTCTGTCTCTATGTTCCAGACATTTGGTTTACTTAATAGTCTTGTCTTCTGATTTTTGTGATTTTTAAGGTTTGAGATTTTTAAGGTTCAAGAATGGTGTGAAGAATGGTCCAAAGTTGTATTTATGTCCTGCCCTCCATTACAGATGGTGAAGAAGGGTGGAGAAAAGCAAGTTTGGATTTATGAAATGAGCCTCAGCTGCTGATTTAGTCTTGATTTAATATTACAGTCCAATTTTCTTTTCTAATGCTGTTCACAGAACGTTCAAGGTCTACTTGTTTTGCTTCCACCTACCTCAGTTTTATTTCCTTACCTGGTAGCTTTTTTTTTAATGCAGTGTGACTTACATAATAATGAGGCTATTTTAATTGGATGTTGCCTGTATTTTCCAAGCAGCATGGAAAGGATGTGCATACAGCCTTTATGTGGGTTGAGATATAAAGTGAGGTCTTTGGGAGATTAATTTGTCAGTTAACATTCGAAATGTCTTTGGGTTGGAGGAGGATGTTCGGGCCGTTTGGATAATAGCAATGAGCTTTCAGGGTCTATAAGGGGGAAAGCACTAGATTACTCTGGCATGGCGCTGCTTGGAAGATATCCAATAGAAACCTGAATCCTTTCCAGGAAAATAGGCTTCTGAATGTGCTGACTCTAACGAGAGAACATTAGAAGCTAATTTGTTCATGGTTTATAAGCACATTGTGCTTTTAATTTGATCCTTTTTAGATATGTGGGGAAGGGATTTAAGCTTGCCATCAATATTTCAGATCTCACTGTTAGGAAAAGGCATGAAATCAGTGTTAAAGCTGAAACTTTTTCATATCTCTTCCCTCTTTCCCCCCTTAAAATATGGCAACAGTCAGATTGATACCCTTCATCCTTCCCTTCCTCTTTGAATTTTGTACTAGGGATGGGTACAAATTACACTGACTGCATAGCTATTGAGCTATTTATGGATGAATACAGATTACACTCTTGTAAAGAGTGAATGATGTACATGTGAAAAAAATTGAGTCAGTCCTTTAAACCATTCGAGAGCATTAGGCTACCTCCTCCCAAGGTTGTTTTTTTTAAAGACATGTCAGGTTCCTTGTGCTTGTGCTTCTTGAAGCAAGACTTGGCCAGCCTTATCAAAGTACAAAATGTAAAGTGAGAAATTAGACTAGAAAAATTTGATCAGAGTATTGAATTCCAGAAAATTATTTAATAAATGACTGCCTTAAATGGTGTGCTCTTGTAGTAGAGTCCATCTACTGATCAGCTGGATGTTGTTGTTGTTTTTTGTACACCTGTAAAGTACCATGATGTTGGTGTAGTACTGTAGAGGAACAGAGGTGTGCACAGAACTTTAACTTATTATAGTGCACAGAGTCATTTTGTTTTTGATGGCATTACAGTAGGCCCTTGTTATCTGCTGGGGTTTGTTCCAGGACCCCAATGGACACTAAAATCCGTGGATTCTCAAGTCCCATTATTCACAACAACATAGTGAGATGGTGTTCCTTATATAAAAAGGTAGAATCAAGGTTTGCCCTTTGAAATGTATATATTTTAAAAATATTTTCAAACTGAATGCTTGAATCCATGAATAAAAAATCAGTGAATACGGAGGGCTGACTGTATTTGTATAGTTTGTGGAAAAGAACAAAGTCACTGGAAGGTAGGGTGGGAACAGCTGCATGAGTTCAATGTGACATTACAGTTACAATGTTGATGGGAAGACACTTGGACTCTTTTTATCTGTTCTTAAATTGAAGTTTCAACATGAAGCCTATGATCCCCTAAAAGAGCCTTCAAGCCTTTATACCTTGGCTGCAGTTTGCTCTGTCATGCTTTCAGATGCTATGATGAGAAAGTCAATGGTGAGATAATCAAGATATCCCCGAAAACAACATGAAGTTGTTGATTTCTCCCTCAGCCTTGCCCCTCCTAATAGTCATGGAGTTACAAGGACTAAGTTATAGTTGTGTATTCTACACCTGGTTTAGTCGATACTGAAAATATGGAGCTAGTGCAGATTAGGAATATCTTAACCATTGGTATTTGTTTCAACCTCCCCAGGAAGGCTAGTTTGTGATGCAACCTTGGCTGTATTCACAAAACTTAAAGTGTGTGTATGTGTATGGTGATCCCATTATTGACTGTGATAGGGACACTTTATTCCTTAGAGGATGCTTGTTTTATCAAGCTGACAATAAGATGGGGCTGAATTATTGGATCACAATGTGTGTCTGTTTGTTAGGACATTCCAAGTTTGAGAAATATATAGGCAGACAGACACAAAACTTAAAGTGTCTATCAACACACAGCAATATACCAAGTATATCATTAAGTACCAAAGTTGGGATTGTCCATTCCATTATATTCCTCATTTCTATGTATGGTGGTGAGAGCTGGACAGTGAAGAAAGCTGATAGGAAGAAAATCCACTCATTGAGATGAGGTGTTGGAGAAGAGGAGAAGAGTTCTGAGAATACTGTGGACTGCTAAAAAGACCAATGGATGGGTCCTAGAGCAGATCAGGCCTGAACTCTTCCTGGAAGCAAAGATGACTGAACTGAGGTTGTTGTATTTTTGGCCATATTGTGAGAAGAAAGGACTCACTAGAAAATACTATACTGCTTGGTAAAGTGACCATGAATCTGCAGGAGCTGAGCAGGGAGATTGAAGATAGGGTGACTTAGAGGTCTCTCATTCATAGGGTTGCCATGGGTCAAAGTTGATTTGAAGGCAGTTAACAACAACAAAAATTTTATTGAAATGCAGGACTCATAAGTACAGTATTACAGAGTTGCAGTTTAGATAAGAGGCACGGGAAAGTCTAGGAAAGTGTGTGAAGTGCGTTTTGACAATTAGCAATGCAGTTGTTTGTCCTTGCCCCTTTGAAAACATTCTTAAAATATAGGAGACAGAAGGTGGTAAAATGAGATCCAGTTTGCTTAAATAATATTTGTGAAAGTGAAAGCAGATTTCAAAATTATTCTCTGAATTATATTTATGGAGAGTGGGGAAGTGAGGAGGAAAATGGGCGGCTGGAACAAATGTGAAGTCAAACAGTTTCCTGTTGGGATAGATTGAGCATGACACATTTCCTTCTTCTCCCACTATATCCCCCAACACACATATACACACACATACACACCTTCTCATTCAATAGCATCAACAAGCTATCTGCCTCACAATGGTTAGTATAGTAGAGAGCTTGATGCAGTCTTGGCTGAGGTCAAGCACTCCAATTCCAACCTCTCAAGGGCTTTTCTCTATGTGTTGCCAGCGTACTGGTAAAAATGACTTTAAACTCTTGTCAGCGCAGTTACTGGTGCATGCATCACAGTCCCACTCAAATAAACCTGTCACAACACAGAGTCAGCAGCTAGAGAAGAGTACAAGGGCAGGCCTCTAGCTTTTCATTCGAGCATCACTAAACGTGCACAGAGTGCCCAATTATTTCAGCATTATTGAGCAAGCCTACAGGAGGACCCAAGCTTTGCTACATTAGATTTTCTTTAGTAATTTGCTCAAGTACCGCTGAGGACACTTAAAGGACTTAAAACGGTGGCTGCAACCAGTTTCCTTTTCTGGATTGTTAATTCAGGTTTTCCTCTTTCAAATTAACTCTCAGTACATGCTGTGTGGCAGCTCTGGGAGAACAGTTTAACGCTAATTTTCTCAATTTTCAGCTTTTCTTAAAGAAAAAGAAAAGAAACAAAACTTTATTACTGCTTACATGTTTTGCTTAGACATGCATATCTCTGTGTAACTGCTCTTGCATATACAGTGTCGGGGGTGTGTGGGGCAGGGTCTTTTGGACATTGCTATTGAAAAATGGTTTAATAAAGTTCAATAATGGTGCAGCCCCCTGCCAGTTTTTACCCAAAACAAAGGTCTTGATTCTGGCAATGTCTGTTAAAATGTTTTTTCCAAGCAATAAATGATTGTGCTATTCAGCCATGAGAAACCCTTGCATTCATCATATGTTCTCCTTGCTTTTACTGAGGTACTGTACATTTTAAAATGAAACCAAAAATCTGAGAGATTAATTTGTAGCAAAGTAGGGCCATTGATTGGTTGACAGCCCTTGAAAGTACACAGACACAATGCAGCGCACAGCTAACCACGCTTTGAAGCTCTCTTTCTTGGAACAAATTCAATATCTGTGTCTTAATTTTTCACAGCAGCAGCAACTCCAGGCTCAGCATTTATCACATGGACACGGTCTCCCAGTGCCTCTCACTCCACATCCTTCAGGATTGCAGCCACCAGCCATCCCATCCATTGGCAGCAGCGCTGGCCTTTTAGCCTTGTCGAGTGCCCTTGGGGGACAGTCCCATCTTCCAATCAAAGATGAAAAGAAACATCACGATAACGATCACCAAAGAGGTAGGAGATAGTTTGTTGGATTCAGAGCAAGTTCCTCTTGCTTTGCAAGTACATGACTTATCTATTCAGGTGGTGCAGGTAGCTGTAAATTTTATGGGCTTTGAAGAGACACCACTAGCAATTTCAAATTCATGGGTCACACTCAATATGGATCTCCCTCTCTGAATATATTGTGCCATACTACTACTACTACTGCTTCTACTCATTTTTTCTTCTTCTACTTTCATGTACGTATGTGACGCCTTTCTCCCACTATAGGGACTTGAAGCAGCTACCCACAAATTTAAAACAGTACAATTTAAAAACAATACAAACACATTTAAAAAGTATCAGTATAAAATTTAAAAAAACAATTAAAGTTAAAACAATAATACATTAAATATTGAAATGTATTTTAAAACTGCATAGAGACTTTACTCTGACTTGCACAACATTTAAAGGTTAGTCCTCATCAATTTAAAAAGCCTGACAACACAAAAACATTTTCACCTGCAGGGATGAGGCCATCTTAACATCTCTAGGGAGGGAGAGCAGGGATCGGGCCATCTTGGCCTCTTTAGGGAGGGAATTCCAGAGCCTGGGAGCAGCTACCAAGAAAGCCTGTTCCTTTGTCCCCACTAAACAGGCCTGTGAAGGTGGTGGGAAAGAGAGAAAGACCTCTCCTGATGATCCTAGTGTTATAATGAACTCATAAAAGAGATACAGTCCTTCAGATAACCCAGACCCAAGCTGTATAGGGCTTTATAGGTCAAAACCAGCACTTTGAATTGTGCCTGGAAGCAGACTGGCAGCCAGTGCTGCTTTTGCAACAAGAGAGTTGTGTGTTTCCTGTAGCCACCTCAAGTTAACAATCTGGCTGCAACTCTTTGTGCCAACTGAAGTTTCTGAACATTTTTCAAAGGCAGCCTAATGCAGAGTGCATTACAGTAGTCCAAGGAATGTAAGCAAGGCATGGACATGGTGGCCAGATCTGACTACTCCAGGAATGGGTGCAGTTGCCGCACTAGCTTTAACTGTACAGACTGTGTTTACTGCTGAAACCTAGACCTCCAGTCTCAGAGCTGAATCCAGGAGTACCCTCAAACTGCAAACCTTTTTTTTTAGGGGAAGTGTACCCCCATCCAACACAGACTGTATTCCCTATTTCTATACCACCTCTTTTTCTTTAAATTATTTCTTTCCTAGACGTATGTGCCATTTTCCTTTGCCCATGTGCTTCTGTCTTATTTCCCTAATCTAATGCCTAAATGTAAACAAGTTTGAAGCACTTCTTCCATCCTTATCTTTGTCTTCCCTCTCTCCCTCTCTATTTTTTTCCTCCATTGTTGTTACTCTACACACGTTCTGCAAAAAGTGGTGGACCATAAACAGGTCCAGTCTGTGACCCATTGTTTGATGGTCTGTGCAGAGTTTTCTAGAAATAAATAGTTATAAATTAATAGGTGGAAATGTATCAATCTGTCACATTAGGTGGAAAAAAGTGCTGGTCCTCTACATCAGATAGCCTGAGAAGCTCTGCTCTAAATTTGTATAATAATATATTCTCTCTCTCTCTCTCCCCCCCCCCCTCTCTCTCTCTCCTGCTTCCCTCATGTTGCTGCTAATGTTCTGCATGAAGACAGGGACTCCATAAAGGTAAGACTCCATTTTGCATGAGGAAGAAGTAGCTTTAAAATAATTGCAATGCATTATAGTGCATTATATTATAATGAACTGAAATGTTGCATTTAAAACTAGATGGTATTGATTAGCACTTCTCCACTGTTAGGTGGCATGTGAAAAAGCTCTTAGATATGTTCTGATAGACACAGAGCTTCTCCCAGGATGGAAGAATTTTCATTCAATGAGTGTGGAGTTTGTAAGTCTTCACATATTTTGTTCTCTTGATCTCATGAGTTCTTATATGCTGTAAATACTACTTCTGTTCGCCTGAGCTGACAAATTTCAAGAGTGAACAAAGTTGTGAGAGGCTGATTTTTCATATATTGGAACTTTTCTGGAAATTTCATGAAGGTGTTTTGTACCCAACTCAATTTTCTGCACCAAAAAGGTGGGGCGGGATGAAAATGTGTGTGTGTTCTTTCCTCTTCTGTCAGGGGTGATAAGTCACAATTATTTTTCCCCCCAGTGGAGCATCTCAGTGTGGAGACTAGCACATGGGGGGAAATCAGGGATTCAAAAGGGATTTTTCTGGCAAAGTCGCTTTATCGCAGTGAATATTTTCAGATGGTGTCTCAATCAGAGAGGACTTATACTGGGAAGAACTAGGAATGCTCCAGCAACATTCTCCATGAATGGTTTGTTGCTAGAGCATTCCTGGTTCTTCCCGGGATAAGTCCTCACAGATTTCAACTTTGCCAGGAGTATGCCTTTTACTTCCGGCTTCCCACACCCACCCACCCCATGTGATAGTCTCCTGTGTGAAAAAATACCTTTTCATTATCAAGGGTGAGGAAAACTTCGAATACTTTGAAGCAATTCTGTGTGTTTTCATGAAACATAAGGAGCCCTTTCTGATACTGTAGTAAGTGCGGAGTAATTTCCATGGAAGGTATTAGGAAATTTGGCCATGTGGTGCTCCCACAACAGAGAGCAGGAGTGGCTTATACAAACCCCACAGCTCCCAGTGTGTTAATGGAATTCCTACTGGAATTTGGATGATCCATGTTGAATTTCCCACTGAGTCATGAAGCTCATTGACTTAGTGCAACCACTTTCCCACAGCATGGCCCACAGATTGTTGTGATGACGGAGGGGAGCCATACGCATCACAATGGAAGAAAAGTGGAAGATACTAATAAAAAATGTACTCTCTCAACACCACGTAAAATAATAAAATATCAACAGCTTCAGGATAATCTTTCTGCTAGTGAGTAATATTTAGGTACATTTTCTTGTTGGCTGATTTTTGACAGTAAACATGTTGTTCTCCCCCAAAATTTAGAAGGAATTAATTTTTTTAAAAAATGGAGATGAATTGATATGCATAACTCTCTACAAAAGACATTATTTTCTAGGGGAGACAACAATCATGGGATTTCCCCTGCTTCAATCAGCTCTTTATTCCAGGGAGCATGCTGCAGGCAAATGTGCTTAAGCTAGGAAAGACTGTGGGTTTACCTAGAAATAATAGTTGGATCTGCCACGAGATTAGCAATAACAAAGGAAAATGCAATCCTGATCCTGAAACATCAACACAACACATCTTACAAAATCTTTTTGCTTTCAGGAGATGCTCAGGTTTTATTAGACATCGGGAGATCTTTCTGAACCTGAGGGCAGCCATTTATAGTGCCTGTTCACTTATTGTATGTACTTCATGCATAGTGTGTACTATTAAAGGATCATTTTCAGTTTACTATGGAGCATGTGATAGTATGCCACAAACAGATAGAGATAAGATACTGTCAGATGGACCAACCAATTCAGGAAAAGAGCAATATGATATCTAAGAGCTGTCACTTCTGCTGATCCAACAAACAGGATTTAGGGTGCTATTCAGCCATCTGATTTTGGGTTGCTATTCATTATTGCCAGTCCAGTCCATTATATAACATCTCTCTTCTATGATAGAACACCTTTCACTCATTAAATTGCAAACAGAGAGGCTGTTCTGGTGTGTTAGATTTGAAACTAGGTAGACATTCTGGGTGAGGTGGATCTGTGCCAATTTTGTCCATCCCATAGCAACATAAGCTGGGGAGAGAGGATTGCAGCCATCTGTAAGAAGTCCATCTCTCTCACAAAGAGACCAGTTGGCTCAGGTGCTATGTTTGAGTGTTCGTACCTTCTGTTGTGCTAGAAACAGAGTAGGGATTCATAGATGTTCTGACCATCCCATTCTCTTTGTGCAGTAGCTAAGTAGACTCTGGCATCATTTTGGAAAATAGCTAAATGGTTGTTCTGGAGCACAAGTGATTGGAGTAGAACATGTCACTGCTGAACATTTTTAATGTTCTGGAGAATTTTAGCATTCATCCTTCATAACATCATTTTAAAGAACCAGTTCATAGCTGCTCCTAACCTGATGTTCTCAACTGAGTGAAAATTAGGGAATAGATTAGGAACAGTTTTTTTAAATGAACCAGTTTCATGATCAGATTACATCTTAGTCATATTTACTTAGACTGCAACCACAAACATATAGGTATACATATGTGACCCCAAATGCCCAGGCAAGCTTCACATGTGCCCCTCAGGGAGTCATATATATGTACATCTCTTTAGCACTCCTAAAATCTAGCAGCAGCGTTGCAATTTTTCAATGCCAGCCGAAAATGTGTTTTTCCCCCTTTTAACTGAGCTTCTTTGTGATATTATATTTCCTTTCTACCTAAACTATTGTGAAAAATGTATTTGTCACACTTAGGGTACACTGCCCTGAATGTATTTGTCACACTTATGGTACACTGCCCTGAAGAATGAATAGAAACTTATAAATTCTTGTAATAATAAATGCATAAGCAAGGCTTACATATTTGATGTGGATTGTGTTCAGAGTGCTGCTAGAATATCAGTGTTGTTTGAATACAGGGCCACTGCTATTACTGTGGAACTTCATTATTTTGTGTTGGTAGGCCCTGCACAGTCTTCCACACAGAGAACACTGTGCTGTACATGGTGTATGATGTTTGCCAAATCCAATTGTAAATAAATGTGGTGAGGAGCTTGAACAATAGGAAAGTCTATACACAGTAACATGTTGAACAGTGCTTGAAGCTGCCTTGAACTCTTTGAGGTTCACTATAGTTTAATGGTTGACATGCTAGATTAGAGCTAAGAAAGTCCAGGCTTAAATCCTCATTCATTTATAAAACTTGCTGGTTAAACTTTGGACTAATCACTGTCTCTCAGCATCACCTACCTCACAGGGTTGTTGAGAAGACAAAAAATGTGGTGGGGTGAAGAGGAACCACAGCTTTCTTGATCTCCTTGGGATGGGCTATAAATGTAAAAACTATAGCCTCAAGGTATTTTGATTGGTAAAATTCTGGTTATTTTTGGAATTCTAGATTCATGTTTTTTTGCCTACTGTGGTGAGGGGAAATAGCAAGTCCATATTGGTGGCCAGACAATCAGTGTCACTGTTGCCTTTGCAACTCTGTCATAAAAAGGAAATAATCTCCAGGTGAATCTTTATCCCAACCCTCTTTTGGTACTGTTCACAGGTTTGTCATGCTGCAGAAGAGTGCAGTTGACCTTGTTCTCATCAGTTTTGCAGCTACCTTCAAGATTCTTAGTATCTGCAAACTGACAAGAGCTGTCAGTTTTCCAAATGCAGTAATTGTCAGTAAGCACAGTGTTGGTAGTAGAAGTGCCCTTCTATAGATTAAAGAAATTGGCAGTACACATGGTTCAGATATTGAGGTCTAGAATCCTGCCAGAAAGAAGGAAAGAAAGCCTAATCAACTCTACAGAGGTAAAATTCCATCCTTCTGTGCAAAGGTACTCACATCAACTAATAAGTTTATTCAAAAATAGCAACAACAACAAAAACAAAACAGAAATAAGGCAAACATATTTTTAAATTTTCAGTCTCTGAAAATTAATGCCAGTTTATTATTTTTTCCATTCATTTTTAGTATCAAAATATTGGATTTAATACATCTTGAATGTTAGTGTTTGCCTCTTCCCATATGTGCTCAGTAGCTTAGCTACTGAGACCCTACTTTGAGCAGAGTCTAAAGTTAATAAAGAGCAGGAGTTTTTCTGTGGTGATCCCCTTATTAAGGACCTCCAGGGAAACTTGCTAGGCTTCCTCTGTTGTAGAATTCAGGAATCTGTAAAATGCATTTTAAAAAATGAAGGAAACTTTGGGATAATGAATTAACCTGTTCTACCCTTACCATGTGGCTGTTGCAAATCATTTACATTTCTTGTGCATTAAACAGGCTTTAATATACAGTGAGCCCTCGTTATCTGTTGGACTTTGGTTCCAGGACATGATGTGGATACAAAAATCCATGGATACTCAAGTCCCATTAAATAGTGTCCCTTACATAAAATAGCAGAATCAACGTTTGCTTTTTGGAATATATTTCTTCTTTTTGGTCTCTGAGAAAAACAAAATTACCTAATAAAAATTATATGTGCTCCTTTTCAACTTCCCATGGAGATATATATTAGAGAGAGAGAGAGAATCAGTATACTGGCAATTTGGGACTTCCCAAAAATTGCAGCCTTCAGCCAAATATGGTGGCCGTACAGAAGCTTAATAAATCTCCTACGTTTTCCTCATGCTTCAAGCTGCAAAATTATTGAGCAATGGGTGATCCAGATGCATGGCTGGATGCCTGGCTGTGGTTTAAGTGAATCATGAGGTGTGTGGGCTTGGCACAAAGAGTGGTTTATAGTGGAGATAACCCTACCTTTGTTGGTGTGCTTTTTCATAAACATATCTACTAGATTGCATTAGTAAAATACCAAACCTCTCAGCTTGTTAAAATAAACTACTATCATTGCTTCTTGTTTTAGTGACCAGTCACTGACAATTTATGGTTAGACATGGTTTGGAATTTCCTTATCAACCTAAGAATGGCATCTTAACAAACCTCAGGTGTACTGTGTGTATAAACCATCTTGTCTGCTGGCCAGCATTGCTTTAAAACACACACACACACACACACAGAGAGGGGGGGGAGGGGGAGAGGGAGAGGGGGGAAAGGGCAATAGAGATTAACCGATGAGGTGTATCATTGTTCAGCAGAGGGGAGTAATTCACCTGCAATTATTTTGGGTTGATCTTTTTTTTCTGAGTCATTAGGTAGGCATCTGGAGCAACAGCGTGCAAGAGGAAACACTTTTTGGTACTGATTTATTAGATGGTGATAGCTATAAATAAATGTTTGTCTTGTCCAGTCTCCCCAAGTTGCAAGTGGGATTGTGTCAGCACCTAGGGCTTGTTGCCAGCTTTGCAAGGTGAAATAGTTTGCTAATTTCCTTAAATGTTATCTGTGGTGCCCAGAGTAGCGGTTAGTTGCTTGTTCTATTGATCTGCCCTCTCTTAAGTGGCTCCTGGTTAAGAAAGCCTTTTTATGATTGTCTGCTGTGTGACTTGAGATGATTTTTTAGCAGCCACAATGTGCCAGTTGCCAGCAGCTGGAGACTGTGTGCTTGTATGAAATAATTTATTCATGCAAGATAATGCTCCTTAACATTTAACAGGTAATGAACGTGACATAAATTTCCTCCTTGCTTTTAATTTTTCCCTTTCCTCTTCTAATGTGCAAACAGGCAGCTCTGGTGCTCTAAATAATAAGTAATTTTTGGCCATCTGTCAAAAGGAAATTTCAATACAAATTTAAATTAATGGTGCCTGAAATTTTTTATAGCTCCTCTAAAAGCCTCTAATGTGCAGAAAATTCTGAATCTGCTGGTAGTAATTAGTGTAGCATGTAATGAGGATGTGGGCAACATTATGCAGCCCCAGTGTAACGTTTTGATATGGTAGCAAAAGTTTGATTTATACAAGGTTGTGGCTGGGTTTAATTGTGAGAGACGCTTTCAAGTGTTTTCTTGACGATACAGATTATTAAACAGGGCAGATTTTAGAATAGCTCATAAAATGTAAATTTAGGTGTTGCTGTAAGAATGAGATAATTAAGGTAACCTCCTTTAGTGGCACGAGGAGGAAAGAAATGTGTCTGATTGTATTTTCATTACTATATTTTTGAAAAGCTTCACTACAACCATTCTCTGTGTTATAGAGGTTGTCATTCAGATTTTCGAATCCTTCTTTCACGGTTACTGTGGTCCTGGATCACTATCAACCTCCCTGCCCCATAATTCTCCCCAGTGTAAAGAATTCACTAGACCTAGAGAGCTAGATCAGTGCAGGTAAATGCATCCGTAGGCCTGAAGTGGTGAGCATCAGTGAGAAAATGGTGCAATATTTCCCTTACGTAATTGGAAAAAATGCATCTAAACTCCTCCCCCCACCTTAGAAATCAAGATGGATCTATGAAACCTCAAATGGGCTGACTTCAAGAGTTAGCTTTTTTTGCACTTGAATAGCCCTTGTGTAATCTGTACTGCGTTGCTTGCTGAAATTATGTGTTTCTTTCCGGGTGATATCTGATGAAAGGGGGTAATGGTAATTCAGGCTGCAATTGTAAGCACACTTTTTAGAGAGTAAACAGCAGTGGGCTTTACTGTCTTTAATAGAGCCAGGCATGATTACATGTTAACAGTTGTCCCGACATTGGTCAGTTACATAAAGATACATCACATGAGCAACAGAATCACCGTCTCACTACTAGTCTGGCTGTGTAACTTCCTTCCTGTGTTCTCAACATCCACATCTTCAGTAAGGAAGTCTACACCAATAGATCTTTACAAGTTCTGGAATCCTATGCAAGACTGGACAACATGTGGATGGAATGTGTGACTTCAACAAGACCTCCACAGATGAGCCCTCTGTATATGTCTGACATACGCATGAGACTAAAGCAGACATTCTTACAGGTGAAAGTATGTGAATTGTTGATTTCCCTGTAAATTTTGGCTTCAGACTCCAGATCTTTGGCTTCAGATGTTCTAAGCGCAGTGTAGATAATAAGATATCTTTCAACATCTGTGGCGAAGGTGCAGTTTGACATTCTCTGTGACACAAGTAGCTTTTGCTTTAATACTTTGATTCTGTTGTTCCCTGTTCCTTAATGACAATTGTATAAATTGTGTCTGTGGAAATGAGTGTTGAAGTTTGTGTTAGCAGAGGGATACAGGCAAATTTTTGTTGTAGGGATGCTAAAACTGGGGAAATTTTGTTTGTAAAACTTCCCCTCTTGCCTCCATGGCAAATCCTGCTGTAAAGACAGAATAACTCTTGCTTTAATGAAACAGTGGTCCAAAACACAATGCAGAAATAATCCCATTTGAGACTGCTTTTACTGCCCTGGGTCAGTGCTTGCGAATTCTGGGAACTGTAGTTTTGTGAGATGTTTAGCCTTCTCTGTCAGAGAGCTCTGGTGCCCTCAGTAAACTACGATTCCCAGAATTCCCTAGCACTCAACCAGTGCAGTGTTTTGGCATATAAATTATAAATTGAGTAGAACTAGTCTAGATGGGGAACGACCTGCTGGACAAGTTCTGACATATTACCACCTTGGAAATCTTTAAGAAGGCCATTAAGACGGATCTCTTCTGGCAGGCCTTTCCAAACTAGAACACCCCCGCTGACCTGCCTCCCTCTCTCTCTCCCTTATCCTCCATCCTTATTTTTGCCGTATTCCGGACTTCACTTGGAATTTTTGATCTCATTTTAGTGTAGACATATTAATGCTTTTAACTTTCTATGATTTAATCCTTTTTTAGAGTTTGATCATGTTTTTATGTTTGGGGGGAGGATTGGGGATCTTGGAATTTTAATGCATTTCTTTTTAACTGTATGTTTTTTACCGTTGTAATCCACTTGGATTCCCTGAGATTAAGTGAAATATAAATTATCATCATCATCATCATCATCATATTTATTTGTATCCTTCCTTCCTCCCAGAATTGGGAGTCACGGTCAGTTTACAGTCTAAAAGAGCAATACTATTAAAAACATGCAAAAGTGAAAATTAAAATACAGTTAAACTAATCACATTATTAAAATATCTCAGATCTTTTGTAAAAAGAATATAATGCAATTAAAAAGCTATTTAAAACAGTTTGGCTTGAAACAATACATCTCCAGTCTGTTCTTCAAAAACTTTCCACATTAAAAGTCTGTCGGGATATAAAGGGTTTTGCCTGCCAATAGAAGGACAGCACAGAGTGAGCCGTTTTGGCCTCCCTAGGAAAGAAGTGCTAAAGTCTAGGGCAGGGGTAGGCAACCTGCGGCCCGCGGGCCGGATGCAGCCCGGTGAGGCCTTGGGACCGGTCTCAGCCCGGTCCTGCCGCCGATTACCACCGGGGCCTTTGGCCTCTCGCGCGCAGGGGCAAGGGGGGCAATTGTCTATAGACGCCTCAGAAACATGCATTTATATTAACATTTTTTAAAAAAATCAGCAAATTTTTTTGCGTGTCCTCCACTTTTTTTTAAAAAAGTGTCCACCATTTGAAAATGTTGTCCTACATTTGTCCCGGTTTATTTATTTATTTAAATTCTAAAAAAATATTTAATTATTTATTTTTTGGCTTCGGCCCCCCAGTTGTCTGAGGGACAGCAACCCGGCCCCTGGCTCAAAACGGTTGCCTACCCCTGGTCTAGGGGCAGTCACCAAGAAGACACACTCTCGTGTCCCCACCAACTGTTCTTGTGAAAGAGCCTCTCAAGATGATCTCATCTATTCATGATTTTATTCATTAATATCCCACCTTCCCCCAAAAAACTGGGGCTATAGGCAGTTTACCCTGTATGCACTCCAAAGTAAAACATAGGGAAAATTTAGATATGTATTTTAAAGTAATGTCTACTTTGACCCTCCCAGAATTCCAACTGATGGAACCTAAAAGTAGCAAGTGGCTATTTCCACCCCAACTTGGAAGTTGATAGGACTTCAGAGTAGCCTTCCCAGGATCACTTTTTAGAAAGAGCTTGTGTGACTTACCTTTTGTTTCACATGAGTACATTTCCCCAGGGTTCCATGTTTTGATTTTTTTTGATAGAATGAAAAGAGGAAATAAGGTGAACTCACTATAGTGCTTATTAGGAACCTTTATAGTTACCAGCTGGTGGGCTTAGAAGCTGTGGGGGAATGTAACAGGTGCTCTAATTCGAGAAAATGTGTTATAATGGGTTGTGAAGCAGATGAATAAATATATTTGGGGCAGAGTTGGTCCTCAGGTGGTAGAACATGAATAGACTGATGTGACTTGATGAGACAGACTTGCTTGTTTGCAATCACTTCTAGTAACTGCTGAGGCGAAACAAATATTAATTAACAGGGCCATGCTTCTTGTCTTAGTCTGTCTTAAGTGGATGATTTTGTTTTGTTTTTTTCTTTATAATACCATTTCTTATTCTTGGGTCATGAACATTTTATGCATATACATTTGCATATTTAAATTGTGAAATCAACCTTGCATTCTAGTAAAGGCCTTCTGATGTACTTTCCTTTCCCATTCCAGCTCACACCCTCAGTCAGATCTTTATTTTTCTATAATTGGTCTACACTTACTATGTTTCCTTTCTAATGTAGCCATTTTGTATATTTTAATTCATCGTGGAACACTCATTTAAGAATAACAGCATGCATTCTTGTTTCGAGGGGAAAAATTCTTCTGCCTATCCTCATATGCTTAGTTTACGAGATCTTTGGCTGTTTAATGATTTAGAGAAACTTGAATCTTCTTTTTCCAGATGTTCTAGTTACCCAGGAGGCACAATTTTTACATGGTTATAAGTTCCAATGTTGAACAGGCCTGTCAGATGTATTCAATGAGAACAGAATGTGATGTTTGCCATAAGGGACTGAGGTATAAAGTGAATTTGTGTTTGAGCTGTTTTATTCTAAACCCGGGATGAGCAAAGAGTGACCCTTCTGCTGTTGTTGGACTGCAACTCCTATCATCCCTAACCAGGGATGTTAAGAATTGCAGTCAAGTGTTTGCTCACTCCTGCTTTAAACCATGTGAGCTCACATCATTCAGTAGCCCTGTAAAGCAAGATGACAGATAGCATAAATCTAGGATAATCTATTACTTCATATGCTGTCTTTCCATATGCAAGAAATACATTTTGTAGAGAGAGGCAGTCAGTCAAATGAGCTACTATCTACAGTTTGAAGTTATGCAGATCAAACCACAGTGAATCACCTTTGTAAAAACTAGGCATATGAATTGTTGAATAAAATAGGCTGCTGGTGGTTGTTTGAAATGTCGAAGGTTTGGTCCAATTCCAACTTCCCCAATCTTCTAATCCAATCCATTGATCTCTAGTATATTTCAGAGGAGGAAAAGGCAGTGAGGAATTGTTGAACAAGGTGATTTGAGATTTTCTAAGCTGTCATACGTTTTACTATAACAATTAGCTTTTATGTGATGGTATTAAGAGGTGCCAGGTTGCAGCTTGAGACCCAATCACCGTGTGATGGAGTGAGCACTATAGTTGTACAGGTAAGCAACTTGTCCTCCTTCTGGTTCCCTTACGCACTACACTGTAGTGTAGTTGCAGCACTGTAATTCCTCTTTAACTGTCATGGTAACATTCTATGGAATACTGGGATTTTCAATTTAGAATTCTTAGTCAGAGAGCTCCAATATTATTATTTAACCTGGGAGGGAGTGAAAAGGCAGACCCAACACCATCAAGGCTAGCCTGACGAAGAAGAGCCCTCCTTCCAGTCCATCCAACATCATCCAGCCTGGAAGGGAGGGAAAAAGGCAGGCCCTACTCCATCTGGGCTAGCCAGAGGAAGAAGAAAGATCCTCCCTCCAGTCCATCTGCCATGGTCCAGGCCCTCAGAGGGTGAGAAGAAACACTGGGCTTGATCCCCATCCCCACCACTATTCCCTTCTCCTTTTGTATCATGTCTTTTTAGATTGTAAGCCTGAGGGCAGGGAACCATCTGAATAACTATCTGTAAGCCATTCAGAGAGCCTTTAGGCCTAAAGAGTGGGGTATAAATACCATAAATAAATAAATGCCTCTACAAATGCTAGGATTCCATAGGATGCTACCATGAAGGTTAATGTGGAATCATAATGCTGTATTTGTGTAATGTGAAAGGGTCCCTAAATTTAAGAATAACTTGACTGTTGGGGAAAGTGAAACTACCAAATGCAACCATTTAAATTTTTTATTGAAGATGAGTTTTGGTCACCTCTCTGCTGCCAAATTTTGAAACTGATCAGCTTTAAGTTAATTATCAATGTTTTTAAAAGCTACAGCAGGTTTTTTTTTAATCTGGAACCACATCAGGCTAATAAATTATAATATTCTACATAGAAAATATTTCAGGAATGTGATATTAAAACATATAAACTATCTCATGCTAATATGTTCAATCCATTACTTCCTGTGAGGACCCCTGGGTGGTATGTGTAAGGTTTTCTTGCCTTTTAATAAAATTCTTGCAATAATACTTTGGGACAGGTTGAGTGAGGGATTATGGCATGTCCAAGGCAGACCAGCTTGATTCATGCCTGGATGTATGTATAAGTGGTGAATTCCTCCTGCTCCTACTCACTATGCCAGACAATAATGGCAAGAAAAGTTTTACACTAAAAGTGTGTCAAAAAGAGCAACATACTAGCATTTAATAGATCCATTGAGGTTGGCAATTGCAATTACTCTCTGATTTATTTAGAGGCATAAAGTTCTGAAATGCTGTTCCTGGAAATACTGTGGGGCTAAAGATAGGGTTGCCATGTCCCGCCCCCCCAGGCGGGACAATCCTGCTTTTGAACCAGGTGGGGGCGCCCCATCCCGGTTCGTTCCTGGACCCGGGTTTGCCCTGGGTCCGCTGCCGTGGCTGGCGCCTATGGCAGCGACTGCGCTGGCCGTTGCGTGCGGCCGCTCCAGTGGGCGTTGCGCTGCGCCATATGCTGTGCGTTGCCGTTGCTGCAGCCACCACTGACGCGGCGTTTGCCGCCCATCGGCACCTTCCTAGCCCTGCGCACTCTTGCAGGGTTGCGTGCAGGGCTAAGTAGGAGGAGTTTCTCATCCTGGGGCTGGCTGTCCAATGGCTGCTGGCACAGGGCAGGGCTGTTGGAGCTCCAGTCTGCCCCCATTGGCCGGCCAGCCTCAAGAGGAGGAGCTCCTCCTCTATTTGCTCCCCACGTGGGCCGGCCAGGGTCCGGTGAGGAGGAGGAGGACGAGGAGGAAGGAAGGAGGAGGAGGAGGAAGAGGATTTTCATTCCATTTGTACAGGTCTGCTTTGTTTTAACAATGATAGTGGTGGTGATGGTGGTGGTGGTGGTGGTGGTGGTGATGATGATGATGATGATGATGATGATGATGATGATATCAGCCAGCTTCTGAGGCATGCACTCACTTTTTCTGAAGGCGAGACAGTGTGACTTTCCAAAGTGCATTTCTGTGTATTTTTGGTGCTTTTAATGCTAACAGGTCTGCCTTGTTTTAACAATGATAGTGGTGGTGGTGGTGGTGATGATGATGATGATATCAGCCAGCTTCTGAGGCATGGCCAATGTAAGTTGCTCTGATTTTTACAAACTCATGCGCAGTGAAGAAAAACCAAAGTCCCTTGACCAAGTACACACTTCTGAGAAGTACAGTTGAATCCGAGGGCAAATCCACTTCTTGTTAAACCACCTTGACATGTTCAATATGCATAGCCACGTGAACCCATGTTCAGTGTGAAACCCAAAGAGTTTGGTTATGCAATAAGCCTCTGAAATATGCAAGAGGCCATGTTAAATAAAGCCATGTGCAATGCCCAAATGTGCTGTTTGGAATGAGGGGAGGGGGATTGGCCAGAAAGGGAAGTACATTTCTGCCATCTGTCTAGGAATAATGCCAAAATGTCCTCCATTTTGATCATGCCTAAGAAACATGCATTTATATTAACATTTTTTAAAAAATCAAATTTTTTCACGTGTCCTCCATTAAAAATAATATCCTACATTTGAGGTAAAATTTGTCCTACATTTGTCCCGGTTTGGAGGTCCAGACTTATGGCAACCCTAGCTAAAGAAAACCCAGGTAGTGTAGCATCAGAAGGCTGTTTCTCAATGTAGGTGAAATCCAATGTGGAAAAACTAGTGGTTTAAATATTTGCGTATTTTGTTATCACTTGCAAGAAAGAAAAAATATTTCAATAATTTTTATATTTTACATGTTTATGTGAAAACATTATTCTTTGACAAAAGTCAGAAATTCCTCCTTAATGTGTCCTGTCATCCAGAAGCAAGGTGGTGTTTTCTCTTAGTTGTCACCTTTTCCCTATTCCTGGGTTGTAGAAAGATGCCAGTAGTACATCTTCCTCTGTGCATGTCTTCAACACATGTCGAAAATATGGCTTCTATGGCGGTTTACAGACCGCCCTTTTGGGGCGTCCTGTTCCCGCCCCTTTCCCTGCCGGATCGGGGCGTCAGCTGCCACAGCGGCCCTGAGCAGCCCCTTTCTCTTTTGTGACGCTGGCGCAGCTGTGTAAAGGCTGCGCCCAGCGCCACAAACCTGGAAGGAGCTCTGTTTCGGAGCTCCTTCCAGCACCGCAGAAAGGGCTCTCCAGGCGCCCTCATGTGGCGCCAGGACGTCACTTCTGCGCCGCTCCATTTGGAGGCGGTGCGGTCATGACGTCCCAATGGCGGCGCCCATGTAGAATGGGCACCGCCATTTTGTATATACTAGGTATGTACTAAGGTTAGGGTGTCCAGAAAGGATGTCCTTTCCTAACCCTAGTATGTACCTAGTACGTACTTTTTGCACATCTGGAACACGCCATAGTTGTGCAAGATACATAGGGCTTTAACATCCATTGCCTCTCCTAATTCTGTGGGGTCAAAATAGGGATGGTTCCATATCAGAATTGGTCATCAGATACGTATTTGGGGATAGTACCTGTTTAGAGAGAGTAACTAGTTTATAATATTTCTGTTTTCTCCCTCATCCATTATAGCTAATCTTAATGAAGCATCTTAATTTGAAACCTATAGTTAAGCTGTATACTAAACAGCTCTTCCGTGCTGTTCAATTTGACCAAGAGAAGATAAGCGGAAAACAAACTGAGCACTTGATTGATGGGGTAGAGGGTAGTTGAAAATTTAGCTTGCAGCTCTTAGAGTTGTTGTTTTTTTCTTAACTGCTTTGATGAATTGAGAGATGGTGGGAGGTATGAGTGGGAGTTGGCAGACTGCTCTTGCCCTTAAGGCAGCTAGGTACTTTTCACACCCATGTCTGGGTTGTTCCATTTAAAACTGCAAGTAGTCGTTCAAAGAATAAGGAGGAGCCAACATCTTTTTAAAAAAAAATGTCCACAGATAAACACTTGCTGGTTACTTATAAAAGCAAAAAAATGCATTATGACTAGCATCTTCCATTTTGAAAGGCATAGTAAAGGTTCAAATTTACCTATTTTAGTCAGAACTGGGCCAAGGTTGTATGTCTTTCGGGTAAATACAACCTTTCTCATGATTTCTTAGTTGTGGTCCATTGGCAAAAGGAAGGTTTGTTGTTCTACAAATAGTGGCAGAATTATTACTTCCATCCTTAGTTAAAAAATGACAAACTGATCCATTTTGGGGGATACATTGGTTAAGGGAATTTTACTCCATGTAAGTCAGCCTTCAAAAGACTTTTTGAATTTTTAACCATATTTTTGGCCTGTTCAATAGGATGGAATTGCCACTGTCTTGAAAATGTGTGGATTGAGGGCTCGAGGCAGAGCATTCCCTTAAGTACATGACATCTCAATTGCTTGGGTTTCCTAACTTCTGATTATAGAAAGGACAGCTATAACATGGTGTCGTCTACACCAGCTGTACCGTTTCCAAGGCTTCAGGTACTAGTCTTTACCAACTGTTCCTGGACATGCTAGTGATTGAACTTGGTACTTTTGCATTCAGAGCATGTCCTGTACTACTTAGCAACAAGATCTCTTTTGTCTATTCCTGATATGCTGTGATCTACGTTGTGGGAATGCTGGAAGCAGATGATGGGTAGATGTTTTAATCATTTCTAAGTCAGACAGGTGAGAGGTGGAGTCTTGGTGTTCTTTTCATCTTTTCTAGTTCTGGAAAAATAAAACATTCCATAAATCTAGGGGGCTTTTTGCAACATTACTGTAAAATATCATGCCATAAATATCAAATGCTCTTGAGAATTTAGAGGAAAAATTAATTTGTAAATCTATATTCCTTCACTGTGTTTGTAGTTGTTAACTGCCCTTGATCCCAACCCATAGCTACCTTGCTGATGAGACATCTGCAAGACTCCCTGTCCTTTACTGCTCTGTCCAACTCCTACAAATTCATGCTTGTGATCTCTTTAATGGAGTCCATCCATCTAGCATGAGGCCTTTTTCTCTTTCTACTTCCCTTCACCTTTCCTAGCATTGTTTTTTCTAATGATTCATGTCTTCTCATGATGTGTCCAAAGTACGCCAACTTCAGTTTTGTCATCTTGGCTTCCAAGGAGATTTCTGGCTTGATCTGCTCTAGGACCCATTTGTTTGTCTTCTTGGCTGTCCATTGAATCCTCAGCACTCTTCTCCAGCGACTAACTGTTTATTATTGTTTTTGTGGGTTTTTCAGGCTATGTGGCCGTGTTCTATAAAGCCTGAATATGTAGCCTGAAAACCCCCCCCCAAAAAAAAAAAACTATGAATGCCGGCCATGAAAGCCTTCGACTAACTGTTTATTACCTGCTAAGATCATTCCAGGTGGAACCCAGGTATTTTTTATTGTTAACTGCTTTCAGGTCTACTTTGACCTATGGTGACCCTATAAATGAGAGACCTCCAAGTCATCCTATCCTCAGCCACCTTGGCTTCGCTTGATTAAATCTGTCCATATGGAATGCAATCTTCCTCTTTCCTATTGCCCCCAGCTTTACCAAACATTATAATATCTTCTAGTCAGTCCTTTCTTCTCATGATATGACCAAAATATGACAACCTCAGTTTAGTTATTTTTGCTTCTAGGGTGAGTTCAGGCCTGATTTGCTCTAGGACCCATGCATTGCTCTTTTTAGCAAAGCGGTATTATCAGAACTCCATTCCAGCACCATATCTCACAACACTACTATAAAATACCATGTTATAAATATCAAATGCTCTTGAGCTTTTAGAAGAAAATGGGTAGTTCTGTATTCTCTCAGTGTAACTAACTTTTTATTATTTGGTAACATCATTCCAGGTAGAACCCAGGAATAGGGAATCTTTTAAGACTTCAGAAGGTTCTTTGTGCTGTTTTGGAAAACTGATATGTCCATTGTTAAATCCTTGTGTTATTTTTGTTTTTAAAGGAGAAAAATGGGACAAGTGGTAGATCTCCGCTTGGAAAAATCTGACAAGAAATGTAAGCTTGCTCCATCTTCAGCTTTTTATGCCTGATTCTTTTAATTAGGCTAAACAAACACATACATCTTGGGTGACCCATTGCTTATAGCAATTTTTGAAGTTCTGTTTTCTGAAGCAACATTTGGCCTTTTGAAAAAACAAAATAAAATTGGAAATGCTAATGTTTTTTTTTCTTCCAGCCAACTAAGGGAAGAAAATAAAAATATCACCATGGTAACAAAGCTCCTTTCTAGATGGCTTCCTAAGATATGCCTGAACTAGAAGCAGATGTCTGATTTGAGAATCTTGCCTCCTTCAATGTAAACAAATAACTTCTAGGCAGGTGTTGGAAATAATATGGAAATCCTATTAAGGGGCCCTGAGTTCCTGTCAGTCAGGAAGCCCCTGCCACAAAAGGGCTGGTTGTCTGAAGAAAAGAGACAGAGTAAATTCTCATTAGGCTTTAGCTTTCCCAGGAAATGATTGTCTCTGCATGTTATTTCTCCTGTGAATCTGAATGTAAGCTGTTTCTTCTATTGATCTATTCTGCTAGCCCTCTCTTTTCTTTCTCTGTCCTGTCCCCCCACCATTTTTTTTTTTTTTTTTTTTTTTTGGATTAACACTTGATATGTGCTGCTACTCTAAGAGACCTGACATTTGTGATTTTAACCCCTAGCCTTCTCAAGCAAGAAGCAAAAAGGCCCAAACAAAATCTCATTAGTCTTAAGCATTTGCTGGCCTATTGAGTGTGAACAAACAAATTAAGTAGGAGTAGAAAGGTTCTGGGGAAATTCACTAGCCCAGGTTGCGTGTGTGTGTGTGTGTGTGTGTCTTCAAGTCACCTGTCGACTTCTAGTGAAGATTTATATACATTATATGCTCCAAAACATTGTTAATGTTCAGCATTTAAGGAACCAAACATTTCTCCCCACTGAAAGTTTGAAGGAAAAAGTCAGCTTGGATTTGGATTAATTACTACCTTGCTTAGATTACATGGCCTCTTTTCCTTGTATAGGATCAGGATAGTTGTCTGTGTTTTTAGGATGAAAAAAATATGGAGTAGCTCGATTGAATAAACATGGCAGTGTTGGGTGTTTTGTTTTTTAGCTTGCATGTGAATGTTGTCGCAAGCCTATCTAAAACTAACCTCAGGAAATGTGCCTGCTGCATATCTTGCATTTGGTGGCTGAATATCTTTCCCACCTTGTTTGTGTGGTGGAGCAGGCGGGGCAGGGGTGCCATGGCTGTGCATAGCAATGTGCTTAATAATACTCGGAGGGTTAAATGTGGATAAACACAAAACAAGGCTTCTGAAAAAGCCTTGCTATTATCATGCAGCATTTCTCGGACTACAGTCCCCGAGACGCACTTCATAAAGCCAATAAAGCGCACACTGGTGGTCTCCTGTTGCCCTAGCAACGGGCCATAGGGCACAGTGTATGTGAAATGCATGAACATCTGTGAATTAATCTTTTTTAGTTTGTTCTTTTCTTGGCACTGATTGGGCCACTCTGGCTTGCGCTTGTGACATTGCGTGAGGAGGGATAAGCTGAAGAGTTCCCCTGGGCCCTGCCCTAAGTGGTTGGCAGAATGGAAAGTGAAGTGAGATTTATCCAGGCAGTGCTTTCAGTAGTTGAGGGATTTAGTCTGACAGCCCTCTCGGTGGGACGTTATTAGCTTACTTTCTGCTGCGTTGGGGAAATGAATAAAAAATTTTCTAGTAAATCTAGGCATTATTGGGTTTATTGGTCTGCCACGAAAGAATAATCTGAGGAGAAAATTGAAATAATCGCTTGTGTTTATACTACAGTTTACTGGACCTTACCACTCCTCTGCTTGGCTCTTATTGGGTTTGGATGAAAGGGAAAAGGGTTTAGAACAAATCCAATGGAAACACTAAAGGAGGAGGGACCTGTACCACTGCTGTATTAGAATTTGGGATATCTTCTGAGATCTTTAAATACGGAAGCCCAAAAGGCTGTGGTGGGTATTGGTTTGGTTTTGTTGAAACTGAACTGTGACATTTAATAATTGCAAAGCAGCGTATCAACATCAGCCAGCACATAGCTTCTCAGATGAGTCTGAGTGTTGATATGTAGTGCTTTCCCCCACTGTACCCCATGGGCACACTACAACGTAGATTTTCTGTTCAGCTCCTAATGTCAATACCAGATGCTCACTTGTAAACTGCTTGGCTTATCCTTGTTGTTTTCCACTGTGTCTCTGAGAGGACTGTAGGGGGAACACTGTGTACGTCATATAATCAGTTAATGCTGTGTGCAGTCGGTATCTTAATGAAGTGAAATACTGCTTTAATCTGCTAATTGCATTAAGAGGGCAACAGATTGCTTCATATTTCCCCTTCCTTTTGAGCTATGAGCTTATCAAAGAATACTGAGGTGCTTTTAAGTGAGGCATATTACATCCAGTCAGCCCTTCGCCATTTGTATCCAAATATTATCTGACTGCAATCATACTTTCCTGGCTTTTCTGCATCTCTCTTGAGAGTGAAGTATGATCATGCAAATATTCCTATTTGCATAAAAAAAAACAAGGGAGACAGATAGCAGTTGCACTGCAGTTTATAATACCATGTGTATTGGCTTGCAAGGATGTATCGTGCTGTTGAATGGTTCTGACACCCTATAAAATGTTAAGCTTTGGAAAGGATTATGGAAACTGGAGTGTAACTGCACCTGGAGGCCACAGGTTCTCAGCATCTGGACAGGGAAGCAGTACAGTTGGGAGTAGCTCTCCCACACTTGGAGGAGTTAGCTAACACATCTTGGTATGGTTGCAGCTTCAAAAGTAACACCACTCATATTTGTTTCCCATGTTTTAACCACAGTGACACACACATAAGACAACTACATTGATCCTGTGATTCATATGTCTTGTTTAACAAGGGCTTTGGGGCCACAAATGGCAAGCTTGTATGCTTACTTGCTGCACCGAATCATTTTAGTGATGAGTGTGTCTTTTGTTTTAAATGACTAGTCTCAGATTTTTTTTATTTGTTTTGCTTTATTGTACTTTTAGTAATTTTGATTTATTTCTATTTTACTCTTAGTTGCCTTGAAGCATTTAAATGCAGAATACAAATACTGTTGTATTTTAAATAAATAAATGTCATCACAGATACAGTCAATTTCTAGTGACATACACAGAAAGCCTACAAAAGATGAAAATCCATACTTTTCTCTTAAAAGGTGCCTTTTGAAAAATATACCGTAAAAATTTTTTAAATGTTTTTTGCTACAAAGTTTTTAACCACTATAGTTTAGGTCTTCATAATCCTACCATGTTGTTGAAAACAGGCCAAGCTGTTTTGTAAGCAGCAGTGAGATTACTGTTACTGACTGAGAAACAGTAAGATTTGTTCCCAGATCTTTTCTGTTACAATCATTAATCACTCAATTACCTTCTTGCTGTTTGCAATACACTAAAGATGTTAGACCTATCCCGGGGCTACTTGATGTTATCAGTCCCCCAGCAGATTTTGGCCATATGAGAGTATTGGGGTATGTAAGCCAGGATTTGCATGTTAATTGGTACATTCTAGGGACTAGCCATAAGTCTGCCTAAATACCCCAAAGGCACCAGATTCTCTGTGCTTTTTGAAGTTAAGCAGGGTCAGCTCTAGTTAGTACTTGGGTGGGAGACTATCTCCAAAAATGCTGTAGGTATTTCAGAGGGAAGAACTAGCAAAGCCACTTCTGAGTATTCTTTACCTAAGAAAAACTTTTGGAAATTCATGGGGTCACCATAAATTGACATACAACTTGAAAGCACATATACACACACAAAGGGATAGCCATACTTCAGGTTTCATAATAGTTCTAGAAGATATTAACTACAGTTAATGCACCTTCTGCCATATTTTCCAAATAATCCATTTGCATAATTAAAACCCAGGGGCCTTTTCAAACAATACAGTTATAGCATTTCGATTCCAATTTAATTGCCATAGGATTTGCAGTTTTATTAGCTATTTACAATGCTCTACCAGAGAGCTGTAGTGCTTCCCAGTACTACAAATGATAGACTTCCATAGCATGTACCCATAGCTGTTAAAGTACTCAAAATACTATAATTGTGTAGTGTGAAAGACCTTTTGTCATGTTGTGTGCATTCTAACTGTTTTAACAGGGTACCCACATCATCCCATGGCAATTTTGCACTAGGATTAAGGATTAAACTGTAGAAATAAATACTTTCACTGAACTGTGTTAACATTTACATTTGCCTTTTGAAACTCTAATAATTTTGCTTTGGTTGTTTGGACATCCAAATATAAACCACTTGTTTGATCATTCCCACTTTCTCATATTCTTCTTGACAGAGCACATACTATATATGCACATTTTCTAGCATCTCAGACACAGCCAGGGAATATTCCTTCCTGGAACTGTAGAGAACAATACTGATCTAAGTGAACCAAGAGTCTGACTAGACACAACATAATTTATCATGCTCCGGTTCCATGTTTTCTCCCTTTCTTTCCCTACTTCCTTCGCAAAATGGGCTATAATACCTGTAAATAAGATTTCTACTAAGAACGTTCATCAGCTTGAGGATAGTTTCTGTGTATAGCAAAGGACTATCCTGAGGTGGGATGGAGGCATCATTCCCCCATCTCCATTTTTTCATGGGATTTTCAAGAGGGACCACCCAAACTGAAGCATACATTGTGAATTGCACCTTGATTTATTCAGAGTAGATCCACACCAACCAGTACTTTTATATATTGATTTATTTAGCTCTTCTCTGAGAGTGTACCTGGATTTAATGGATGCAAACAGCTGTGTGGATAGAGCAGGATGTATGTAGCCACTACAGCAGTTACTAAAATGTATGATACAAATTCTACTGGGGGAAGATCAGTGGATCTTCTGTGCAAGTATTCTGTCTTTGGCCATAATTAACATTTTAAGGTGGCAAAACTATAAAACAAATGGCATCTATCCATAATTCCAATTATCTTTTGTTGCCATTGCCAAACCTTCTATGATAGAGTTCTGTTGAAGATTTTATGACATGAACTATTAAAAAAGCATGTTTAGTCCTGTGTTCACACCCAAACTATGCTGCCCAACATTAAAGTATGTTACATTGCAAACTCTAATGCATAGTTATTGCTTTTCCCCTCAATAAATTGCTTATGTGAAACAAAGGTACATGTTTTCATTTTAACGATTAATGATTAAACTAGTGTTCATTCCTGATCACAGAGAAAAAAGAGTCAGTGATTGTAAAGTGTCAGAGACTGGGTCCAGTACACTGACATATGTCCAGCAAATATAATTATACATGTCCTGCTTCTCACAAATTTAACTAGAATAATTAGATTTTGAGAGCCATTTTTTAATATTTGGAGTTCCTCATCACTTGTCTGTAGTTCAAAACTCTTTTGAAACTGTTAAAGGAGGGGTGGTGGTAAAAGAGATATATGAACTAGTTTTGCATACTGCTGTGAAAAACAGCATCCAGTATATCCTTGAATATGTCAGAACTGTGGAATGAATAATTGATTGTTACCTTTTATGTATTATCACAATTCACGCATGTGAATTAACATACCTCACATTTATCGATTCCTAGAAAGAATACAAACAAAAGTCCAGGAATTTAGATTCTTTCTAAATGGTACAGAAATTTTTTACAAGTCTTTTGTACCCATTCAGAATTCTGGAAAGTAAAGCGAGAAAATTATTCATTAGCAATAGGTGGAAGATGCAAATATCTACTTCCCAAACATTGTCACAAATTACCAGTTGGTAGATTAAGGTACAGCCAACTTTTACTAAGAGTTTGCTTTTAAACAAGTTTTCGTAACAACATAGGAAATTTTTAATCTGCAATGTCTGAGTGATGAAGATCATTTTACAGTGGACGCTTGGTATCCCATGCCCCCCGTGGATATTATTATTATTATTATTATTATTATTGCAATAGCAGCTTCATTTTTATACCGCTTCATACGCCCTAAGCAGTCTCTAAGCTGTTTACAAAGTGTAAGCTAATTGCCCCCAACAAGCTGGGTACTCATTTTAGCAATCTCAGAAGGATGCAAGCCTGGGTCAAGCCTAAGCCCCTGGCTGGTATTGAACTCGCAACCTTATGGTTTGTGAGTGAGTGGCTGCAGTACAGGCATTTAACCATTGTGCCACCAGGGCTCTATTATCTCCCCCTTTTCCCAAACTGAGACTCAGGGTGGCTCATAACATTTAAGAACAGTACAATTAAAAACATACAAAATTAGTACAATAAATAGAATTAAATTATTACAAAACAAATTACTTATTAAAAGAATGAAATACAATTTAAAAACATAAATGTGTTTAAAAATACTTTAAACCAATACAACACCATATCAAGCTTTAAAAATTTTCTGCACCAAAATCCATGAATGCTCAAGTCCCATTATGTAGAGTGGCATAGTAAAACGGTGACCTTATTTAAAATGGCAAAATCAATGTTTGCTTTTTGGAATTTTTTTGGGGGGTGTGTGAAATATTTGGTGGGGGGCAAATATTTTCAAGCTGTAGATCATGGGATCTGTGGATGCAGAATCGGTGGATACAGTTGACTGTACTTATTTCCTGTTTTCTGACTGAGTGTGAATATTGGGCAAATATTTGTATGAGGAGTGCAGGGTTTCTCCAGGGTAAAGGATGATAAAGGTGATGGTAGTGCAATAGTATCTCATAGAGGTTTTGTTTTATTGTGTCTTTTGTCCTCCCTTCAAAGGAGTACAAAGTGGTATATATTATTTCCCCGCTTTATGGGTATCTTTGTGTGTGTGAGAGAAAATGTATGTACTGTATGTTTCTTAACTATTATTATTATTATTATTATTATTATTATTATTATTATTATTATTTCTAATGTATGTTACATTCACATGTACCATGGTACTTTATCATTTATTAAATGGAGATTTGAATTCATCTTGTTGGTTAGGAGTAGCATCCTGGGATATCAGTCCCATTTAGAGAAAGGCAGAGATGGAATTTGTTACAGGTAGATTTCTTCAGCTGAGTTTATTCAGTAAAATGTATTGAATCTCTACTAAGAATGACTTTTCCACAATAAAAGGTGAGCAAGTGACATTAAACCTATGTATCTGAAAACTTTACTTGTTGTATCTAAATATACATTCTAAACATGCATTTAGGTTTCTGAGCTTCTAACTCGTTAGGAGACTTTGGGGCAGATCTTTCCTCTCATTTCTCCTGTTCCTTTTTGACCCAAGATGGTGATGTGTTGGCAGCCTGGGAGCAAGGTAGTGGTGTTGTTGTGCCAAGGCGAGAAAGGGAGGTATGGGCTGGGCCTGTTGGTGGGAAAGAAAATGGGAGGAGTAGGAGGATGAGCTGCTTCTGGCCAGCTCAGCCCTTCTCTTCCTTGGCCTTGAGAGGAGATTGACACTGAAGGAGTTTTCTTCAGCAGCCATGGCAAGGCCTGGCAATTTCTTGCATGCACATCCAGCAACTACCACGGCTCCCCTGAAGATTGTACAGTACCTCAAAATTTGAGGACCACTGGGTTAGAGGCATGCAGGAAACCCTGTACTGTTTTATCTAATCCCACCTTCTCAAGGCAAAAAGAAGTGGGGGCATAAAGAGGTGCAAACAGCACAGACACATATTTATTACAGTTACACTTACTTGAAGCCTTCCTGTTGTCATTGTGCTTTGGGTTGGGGAAACTGAATCAATCCATTAAAAATTATATCATTAGTCAGTTTTAAGAAAAGAAAGAGAAAAAAGAATAAACACAAGCCCAGGTTCACTACTGTCCTCTGTGCCAAGATTTGTCTAATGCTCCTTCCGTTTAGCAAATTGGACAGCTGGTACTTCCTCTGAAATATTTGAGGAGCCGTCCTTTAAGCAGTTTATGTGACTAGCGTTGAATAATTCATGCAAGACAAATGATTAGACAAGCCCTTGTCTATCTGGCTGAATTATTCTGCATGTTTGCTGAAGCAGTAAAGCGGGAGAAAAGCATTTCCTCCTCCAGAGGGTTTTACAGTGGTAGTATTGACCCACCCCTAGTTATTGGGTTTCAGCCTTTTGTTGACATTGTTGTAAATGAAAGCGGCCTGGACAGGCCTTGAGCAGCTGGGGTTGGATAATTGTGAAGGATTCGCTGCTCCTTGCTGTTACCCCCAGTGTTTGTAGTAGGTTGTTTGCTTTGCCTTGTGTTGAACTGTTGACAAAAGCATTAGATACAAATGGGAACAAATACAGTGGTGAGGTGCCAGGAGGGCTTGGCAGACATGGCAGTTTACAGGCTGACTCAAATGAGGGCTGTCGGCACTTAATCTGGATGGGAAAGTGCCTAGAAGGTACCTAGAATGTTTGTGTTACCTCTCTTGCACTGTTCCACCCACTCACTCACAAATTTCCGCTGCTGTTTGCAAACAGATATGGTAATAAAGCTTTTCAGGTTGTTAGCACCATGTGTTTGTTTCACTTTTCATGGAATTTCTATCAGAGTTTAGAAAAGTTACCTGTTTGAACTAATGTTCTCAGAATCCCTGCAGCTTATATGTCTATTGGTCATACTGCCTAGCAGATTCTAGAAGGTTTTTTCCCCCAAGTTGTGGTTTGTGCTGTGTCAGTAACCACCATTCTTGGTGAATCCAGTTGGTGGCATGCAAGGGTTAAGCATTTCAAAAAGAGGAGAATTTGGGAAAGAGGAGGAGATGGAGGACTGGAACAAGGGAGGGGGGTTGGGATGGTGGTTGCAGGATTAGACTGGTATCCACTGGAATGGTATAGCCAGAAAAATTGAAGTCATTTACTGGAACGCTTTTAATTTGGTTTAAACAAAATACTCTTTTGTATATTCAAATGGGGAGTAGCTCAGCTGTTGTGAAGCCAGAAAATTAATAGTATTTTTAGTGAAATAGCAAAAAAGCTTGTCAACAACATAGCTGTGGATGATAATGCTGGCATTTTTATTCATGAGAAATTATCAATGCAGGTTACTGGACAGCATAGTGTGACTGTGAATGACTAAATACGGGGAAGCGACTGTCCTCCTTCTGCAAGACAATTTCATTTAGTCTTTGAAAAGGAATGGGGAAAAATTAATTCCCTCTGTTCCTTCCCATTCCACCCTTCTACACTTCATGGAGTCAGAAGAGACGAGAACAAAACCCCTACAGGATTAGTCAGGTTTCCTCTCGGGACCTCTGGGAAAAGCTCAGAGTGGTAGTCTACTGGGAAAATCAGCATACCTGGTGGATTTCAAACAAGGAAAATTGTGCTGCAGAAGAAAGGGACATGGCAAACACATTTAGACACACATTCACAGCATGAGAGGTCCATCCCCTGAGATGTAAAGGTTTTTAGTTGCACTCCTGCCAAACCGCAGAGAGAGGAGAGGAGGGTATAAAGAGAGGTGTGTGAAACTGCCTCCAAAGCAGTGAAACCAGTTTGCAAAATTATAGCAGAGAAAAGCTTTGGCTGGCAGCTTGGCCCAGTATCAGTGGGTGGCACGTTCTTTATGAAAGCCACTGGATTACCATTGGATATTGGCTCCAAATAGCCCCCTTATAGTTAACTATTTTAAATAATAGTTTTATAATTTTTTTTTAAAAGTTCTTGCAAAATGCAGATTAGAAGGCAGGGGATTTTATGTATGCAAAACACAGGTATGTGCTGTCTGTTGTTAGGTCCTAAAGCTTTCCTGCTTCTGTATTACTTCTCTGCTCATGGATGTGTCTGTCTCTTTCTCACCCCCTTATTTTTATCTATAAGCTTTATACCTAGGTACTGCATACCTGTCACTCTTCTGATATTCTTATATCATCTGTTTCCACCATAACTACAACTATAGTTCCTAACTCCTAATTCAAAGGAAGTCTAAATCAACCTTAGATTGAAACAAATGGGACCTGTAACAGAACAATGCAGCATAGAGTTCCTGCTCATTATTCCAACCACACTCATTCCTTGCTCCACCATTCTCCATTTGGTTTCATTTCCCTGCACACCCAGTTTTATATTCTCTTTCCGCTCTCACCATTAAGTTAGCATTTTCTTACTGCTTAACATGACTGAGCACCTTTAGGGTTCCTTCATTTTATGATTGTTTTAATTTTTAATATTATTTATTTGTGCTACTTCTGCAAACCACTGCGTTTTGTAGAATCTGCTAATAAATTCCACTTGTGTAGGGGTGGCCCAGTTTGGGCTGCATCAGCAGTCCTCATTCATGCCAGAAATAGAAAGAATGATATTGTGCTATATGTGCAAAATAGTTGTTAACCAAAATGTCGCAGACTTTAGTGGGCTGCCTGCAACTAACCTACCTGTTCTACTGGTAACAATGAAGAAATGGATTTACTTGGTTGATTTCTATTTGATCAATGGCAAATTTCAACAGAAAAAAAACACAGTTTCTGCCCCCCCCAATAGATGCTATTGTTCTGTTTTTTAAAAAAACTGTTCCAAGGTGGAATGGACATTTGAAAATCCCCTCTTATATCTGGATTTGAGCATTTGAGCCCAGGGTACCTTTCTTTCTTGACATATACAGTATGCAAGGGCAGCCTTAAGGGGGAGTCCATCAAAAAGAAAAGTGCACAATAAAAGCCTTTTCTCTATTGCTAATTAAAAGATGGGATGTGGGCCTTGCTTTGTAAATAGTAAATACCCTTAAATTGTCATTGTAAAGTAGTAGTACCTCAAGAAGCATCCCAAACTAGGATGCATACCACTCATATTTGAAGATGGATATCTAAGGATATGGTTTCCTAGACAACCTTGATGAAATGTTAGCTTTTGCAAAGAGCTAAACCTAAACCAGAGACATTGTTATCTCTGTCCCTGCTGGGTAATTTGTACACTGCAATAGTTTGTTTGGAAACATTCCTGTTGTTCCTTAAAATGGTACTTAATGCTAGATTAGAGAACAGAAGCATTTTTCCTCCTTCTGTTTATACCATTTCATTTCTAAACCATTTAAAATGAAGAGCTTGAATATATATATATAGTGTTCAAAAACTTTTCAGCTGGTGTTTTCTTATTTAAAAAAAGATAATTTCCAGCATGAAAATGTTAGGAGTGAAGCCAAGAAAAGCTCGACTTAGATTGTATAGCTATAACGATAATGTATTATGCCCCCTTTCCTTGAAAGTAATTGTAACAGCTGAGTTGACCCTGGTGAATTGCATAATTTAGGAATGTATGCCAGAACACTCTTTTGGAAGGATTACTGTACTCTCTCTTTAACAAAAGCAAAAGAAATATGTATTACATTATCAAGTACTCACCAAAAAGGGCTTCTTGATGTATCTAAAGATTTGAATAGAACAGAAGGTTACATGTTTGAATATCAGTTATCACACTTAACGTGTTAGCAGGATGTGGGAGAGCACTAGACAACAAAACCTGTTATTCATCATCTGTAGCTTGAATTAAAAAATTATTGGCCATTCACTGCTGACATTAAAACATTTTCAGCCAGACAGACTTGGTGATACTTTTTAACATCTAAAATTTTTAACTGAGCACCCTATCTCCTACCAAAAATATGAAAGTGGAATAAAGGGGATTAGGAAGAGGGTGAAAAATGCATCTTTTTAAAAAGCACTTACTTTTCTTTGCTATATATACAGCAAAGAAAAGTAAGTGCTTTTAAAAAAAGATGCATTTTTCAACCCTCTTCCCAATCCCCTTTATTCCACTTTCATTTATATATATGTATATATTTATATATAAAGTATTATATATATATATAGCAAAAGTGATCTCATATTCATTTATTTTGCATATGCAAAAGGCAGGATTATAATTTCTGTCACCACCTAACTTTTCAAGAGTTGTACTTCCAAATATTCCCTGCTAAATTTAAACAGCATTGCTGAGATTAATAACAATGCTGCAAGACATCACCAATATGATAATTTGTTATTCATGCCAGCCACTCTAAGCATGCTTTGCTAACAAATATCCTACAGATATGCAACCTCTTCTTGAATCCATTGTACCAATAACCTATTGGCCATGTATATGTATTTTATAATGTTATCTTCATTTTATAAGCATAAAAAGTTGAGCTGTTGAACAAGCTTTTTGCCCACATATGCCGTTTGTACCAGCTAAACTAGGAACATGTGATTTTCAGCTTCAACCCAAACCAGGATATTAAACCACAGCTTGAAATTGGTTTAATGTCTTCATTTTTGTGAGGCTTGGAAATCACTGTTTCTGGATTCAAATGAAAGAGGAAATTCTGGTTAATCAGAAGCTTCTGACTTCAATAGCTCATTCACTGACAAGTGCAACTCATATCTTAGTTTATGCTTATCTCAGATGGAATAATGAGTCTCATAGTTTTCATCTCTGCTACCCAGTGGTACATGTAACACATGTGGTAAGTATCCTTCCATCTTCAGATCAGCCATTCTTTAAAAAGCATCAAATGTCAATATTCATCCATAATGAAGCATCTCTTAGAAATAATCGAAACAGTCTGAATTACATAATAAGAAGTACCCTTTAAAAATAGATGTCTGAAATTTTCAAGCTTATATAGGCTGCATCTCAATATTATTATATGACTTTAGAATTGTATATGGAAGAAATTAAACTTCTGTCTCTGTAAAAGGATTGAAAATTAGTGTCTCCAAGCATCAATTGAATTATATTTGTCTAGTCTTGTGTTTTCTATTGATATCAACTCAAGAGAGCCATTTAAAAAAGAAAATCAGTGTCATGTAATTTCCCCACAAACTCAAATAAAATGTTTATAAATTCAGTATATAATTGTTAGGAGACATCAGGTTCCTAAAGTCAATTATTTGCACATTCAGTGGAACTGTATGAAATAAGTGTACATCAGAAGCAGATTTTATGAGAGTTAAATGTAAACTTTATAAATTAACTTAGTCTGTGCATACACTGTTAGATTACTTATGATATATCATTAAAGAAAGTTTTACAATTTATAATGTAGTTATAATGTAGTTCATTAAAATGGTTGCAATAAACAACAGAACCAAGGGATCCATCCAGCATCCTATGAGTGGACTTCTGGCATGCAACTGGACTTCTTTTTCCCTTCCCCATCTCCAACTTCCTCCCCACCCCCGAAATCTGCTCTGGAAGAGATTTGGAGGACATGCAGGACATGCAGGGGAGGAACTATTAGTTCCATCAGTGGTGTTCATTCCACTGTTAGACTGATAATATAACCCATTGAGGGGAGGGGGGATGCAAAAACAACAGCAACAAATTGTGTAACAGCACAACCAGGAGAAGATGCTTCTCTATATTTAATAAACAAAATGGGGACAAAAGATGGAAAGATCTGGAGTTGCTTCATTCTGAGTAAATTCCCTTCTTTGGGTAGGCCTACTCAAGTTTGCAGAGTTGGTGTTGGAATGGGGCTGAGCTACACTCAGTGTTCCTTCTCTTGTTTAGTAAAATCTGTGAGAGAATTAAATTCACTGTTATTCCTCATTCAGTTTATTTCAGAGTAAGTCACTCCTTGTTTTTACTTGCAGAAAAAAAAGAGTGTGGTATCTGCATGAGGTGAGAGGAGTTAGCATTCAACAGTAGCCCCACAGCAAAAGAGGCCCAGAGGCAATATTTCAGCACTCTCCATACTATCTATTATGGTCATTTTGGTATCTTTTTTTTTAAGTAGCCAGGGTGGCATAGTGGTTTGAGTGCTGGACTATGACTCTGGAGACCATGAAATCCACTGGGTGATCTTGGGCAAGTCGCACACTCTCAGCCTCAGGGGAAGGCAGTGGCAAACCTCCCCTGAACAAATCCTGCCGAGAAAACACCATGGGTTCGCCCTAAGTCAGGAACAACTTGAAGGCACGCAACAACAAATAACAATCAAAAAAGCTTGGCAGAGTTTAGTAAAATGTAATAGTTTCAATTACGCTGAAGTTCTACTCATACTTCAGATGCAGTTGGCAGATACTAAAGCCTATTTAAACTTAACTATGCCCTATTCTTAAATTGAAGATTTCTGTTGCAAAATTTCATTTGTTAATTGCTGGCCTTCTCTTGCATTGCTTAGAGAGAAAAGGGTTATTTCCCAGACCCCCCCCCCCAAAAAAAAACCTCCACAGAATATTTATGAGGTATTACATAGCCTTTGTCAGTGTATGTGGATTTAATAGCTTTGATGCAAGTAATGTTACTAAAGGCCTCCCATATGCAGGTCTGTGTTGTTGCTATGGAGAGTTCAAGGGGTTTCTGAGGGTCATTAGATATGACATGGCCATTCATGTGGATGGAGAGTAAACCTCTATCCCCCTCTCTCTGGAGAGTTGTGTGATTACAGTTGCCAATTGGACAGCTATAACAGGCCAGGTCCAACTACACACAGGTGTGGTTAATCAGGTAGTGCTGGTGTAGAATGTGTTGATAGCCCTTGTTACATGACCTCCGGGGTTCACAGTCAGTCATATTATTGAGGCTGTCCTTTCAAATTCTTGACCTGAAACACTCTTGGCTTCATTTTGCTGGGTTATCCCCAGTGCTGCTGGCTTGATGACCTATTCACAAGGCTCCTGGGATCTTCAGACAGGGCTTGACCTCCTGCCGCATTAGCTGAAATTAGAAACAGGGAAGATAATGGCTGTGCATTTTGTCCTTTGCTTGAATACAGTTGCTTCCAAATAAACACATTTAGCCCTGTATGCAGGGTCTCAAAAAGCAGGTTTTGCCAAGTTTATTGGGACCAAAGAGATAAAATTACAGCTTTAGAGAATGTTTTCGTTTGAAACAAATTACTCTTTCTTAATTTCTACGTTGTCTCTTTTCCCCCAAGGCAGCACACTGCCAGGCCTATTAGAGAGTAAAATATGCTGCAATGATTTACCTTTGTTTGGGATTTTTGATTTTAACATCTCCTCATTTTATTGTCTACTTATGAGTTGGAAACCCGAAAGTGCAGTAACTAAAGAGTAAGACCATTGGACTCATCTGCTTTCTAAGTAAACATGCATAAAATTAGGCTACTGGAATCTACAGTGCACCCGCGCTACATGCAGACTTGAGCATACATGCTCAAGCCGTGGGGAGTGCGCGGGGGCAGCACGTCCCATTCAAATGAATGGGGCTCGAGCATAGGCGGAATTCGCCTTATGGGGGGGGGTCTGGAACGGATCCCCCGCGTAAGGTGAGTTTCCACTGTACTTGGTATGGCTTAAAACCTTTTTGCAAGAATTTATGTGAGGGGCCAAGTGTAAATTATACATTTCCCATGTTGTCAACCATGGCTGACTCTTTTTGTACCAAGGAAGCTTTTCCTATGAAGCATAGTGAGCAGCTAAATGGAAGTCAGCTTTTCTGTTTCCATAATGTCAGCCTTTAAAAACATACCAGTACATTTTGACTAAAGCAAGAAAGAAAAGGATGCAGACTGTCTCAAGATAGCCACTAGCCACTGCAGTTTTCTTGGGCAGACAGAAAAAATATACTTCATCCTGGGTAATTTCTTCTGTGAGCCCTATCTAAACGTTACACGCCACGCCTGTAGGACAATATACCAAGCCCCCATGGAGTTCCTGAGGTGAGTTCTTAGTATGTAAACCAGTCTCAACATAGTCAACTACATACAATACCCATTGCAAATGAAGATGGATATTGCTTAAAAATTCTGCAACAGGACAGGGGATTATAATGTTTAGACCAGGTGTTGTGTGATATGAATTTATTCAGAAAACTGGAATGCTAGAAATGCCAGCTTTCTTTGAATTTGTAGTCTACTTGTGTTTTCTTTTTACATTAGTATAGTTTTGTATGTTTGACCTATGTAACGGCTTACAGTCCTGTGCTGCTCAAGTTATGCCCTCAGGCTCCTTTGTTGTATTGTGTCTTCTGTTTCTCATGCCACTGACTGCTGCTGCTGCTTTCTATTCAAATTACCTGCTCATTTCTCTCCTGAGGCAAGTTTTCTAACCTCCATTGTATTGAAAGGGGTTCCAGTTGTTCAGGGTGATATTGAAAGAGCTTCATTTGAATGAAGTTTTGGCCATACATTTCTTCCATTATATCTTGAGGATGGGGCATTCCACTTCTTTCAGCATTTCTAACTGAATTATGTGCATTGCCTACACAGTATGATCCCTTTGTTCTGGAATAACTAAAACAGACTATCTGCTCTGCTTGGTTCTTCCTCTTCATATCTGAATCGATGCTCACCTCAAATAAATTTTAAAAATTGAACCAGTGTTTTTACCCAGCTGTATGTGTTATGTGCCTTAAAGTAATTTCTGATGTATTTTAACTCTAAAATGAAACTATCTTGAGGTTTTCTTGACAAGATTTCTTCAGCGGAGGTTTGCCATTGAATTTCCCTGAGGCTGAGAGACAGTGACTTGCCCAAAGTCACTCAGTTACTGAGTCTTTGTATTCATATGTAAAAATAAAGCTTTATTTGATCACTCTCATTTATCTTCCATAAAGTCACTGTAAACCTCACTACTATCATCTACAGGGTCAGAATATTAATTTCTGCCAGATGGAGTTGTGGGATATTATTCACCAGAAAGAAAAGATTCCCAGAACTAGTTCAAAGCCTTTAGGGCTGAAGGGCGGGGTATAAGTACTCCAATAAATAAATAAGTAAGAGCACCAAAAGCTAGCCCAGTGTGTACGCAAGTGACCTGCCCCTCCTTTGCCTATCTGTGGCTCTCTTCTCACAAGCCGCACAGAGGCGAAGCAAAGAGGGCCAGGCTTGCCCCTTCTTCACCTCTGTGCTGCTTTCTCATGAGGAGGGACCCACAAGAGGCATAGCCAATAAGGTTGGGCTTCTTTCTTCTCCTCTTCCGTGCACCAAGGGTCACCCCTCTTCTGGGGTGTCACTTAGTGCAGTCATCACTGACGCCATTGATCTCAGCCTTGTTATTCAACCTCTCCTGTGTGCAATTGACTACATGCCAGTGGCATGCTGCCACTAGCATAAATAGGAGTGATTGGTCACATGGGGGATGGTGGACCATTCAGAGTCTATGTTAATTCACTTTCATTTCAGTGCTATCAATGGATGAAATTTTTCTCAATGATAGTGGTATGCTACAACAGCATGCCCCAGATTTGGAGAAGGAGTCATAACTTTTAATCAGACGATTTGCTTTACATTTTCAGTCACTTGCATCTGCAGTTAAAAGGATGCAGGGAACTGTTAGAACAAATTGTTTTGAGTGATGTCTCTTGCCCCGTGGTTCTGAACTGGATGTAGATGCAGTCTTCTCTCTGGGATTCAGGATCAAAGCAAACTGCAACACAGGCTTCAGCTTGCTGGAACAATGCCTAGTGAAACAACTGCTTAATTAAAGAAACAAACACTATAGCAGGCTTCACTCAATGAGGGCTTTTATTGTCTTTGTTGCTATTTACACAAGCTAATAAGCTACAACTGTACAACACATCTTTCTCTCTTAGAGTCCATACTCTCAGAAAAGCACTAGAACATAACATCAGTATTTGTTTTCTCAAAAGAAACAACATTCCCACGGTGTGATCACATAGGACAGCCCCTTTCCCACAAGTTGCCATGCAACAGAGGAACCAATCATAGTACAAACAGAAAACATGTTTTGTTTACACTTTGTCTCATCCGTTGTCCTTGAGCACTTTGTCAGAAGCCTACTGTTTTTGGCCTTCAGTCTGTAACCAATTTTTGTCACATCTGAACATTTTCAATACAAATATACAATAACAGGAACAAGTCAAACTAGACAGCTGCTGCCAATCGAGGAAGACAACACTAGGTTATATGGGAAATCAATGTAACAAATACAGCAGGTTTGTGGGTTCCTCTTTTCATATAAGTTTCCCTGACTGGGTTTCCTTAATTTGTCAATACAAACAAGAAATCACCATTTTTAATATGGTCAGGGAAGGGAGTGCTACAACCTATTAACACAGCCAAAACAAAGACAAAAGCACGTATTGAACTATGAGTGTTGGACTATAATGGAGATCATGGTTCAGATGACTCGGCCATGGAAATCCACTGGGTGACCTTGGCCAAGTGATATACTCAGCTCTTAGAAAACCCTGTGATAGGTTTTCCTTAAGTCAGACTTTTCCATAAGTTGGAAACGGTAAGTCAGATAGACTTTTCCGTAAGTCAGAAATCACTTGACGGCACACAACAGCAACTTATAAGAAAAACATATTAAGATTATTGTTAAAGTGCAATTAAATTATCTAATGAATTAAAACTATTTTTTTAAAAAAATGCATTAAGGAGATAATACATATGCCCATATATTCATAAATTTCAACTTTGTGGATTAGCTTAAACTTTCAGGAGTGTCAGGAATCTCTTTTGTGCCTGAATGATTTCCTTCCAGAAATCATCCTTATACCATCCTTATACAATTTGCTCCAACAGTTCTGGAAGCTTTAGGAAATTATAATGGATGGCTTGTAATCTTCAGCTCATCTTTAATTACTAAGTGCCCATAGTCTCATAGGCCTGTTACAGACAGCCAAAATAAAGCTGCTTCGAGCGTGGCTTTGGTGCGACTTCTGGACTCTTAGGACGCATGCATCATTGAAACACCATACCTTCACTGTGACTCGAAGCAGCTTTATTTTGGCTGTCTGTAACAGGCCATAGAGGAGAATGTGAAGCCCCTGTACTTAGACCATGGCTACCTGCCGTTACAGGTAAAAGCAGGTGTGACAGCATATAATGATTGCTCAGTAGGCTTGTTTCAGCCCAATGGAGTGAATTTTTCCTCCTTCACTAACAATGAGGGATATTAAATTTAGGGATTCCATTCTTCATTAATTTCATTCTCAAAGGAAGTGACATGTAATTTTAGCAAATTTTCTTTCCTCTGCAAGAAAGTCTTCATGGAGTTCTTGCAGTTTTCAAGTTCATAGTGTGGTAGATCTTCTGCACAAAATTGGTGCATAGTTGTTCTGTGCAGGAAACAGCATATTTTTGTGCCAAACAGCCACATGCAATGTTTGATCAAAATAAGTCCAAACTGAAAATTCTTGTCAGTCCAGTATTTTCCTTGTCAAGGTTTCCTGGGTACTTGAGAAATGTATTTTTTGTCCATTTTAAAATATTGCCATATATTATTTGCATTCCTGATTAAATTATATTCTTTTTTCTAGACTATATTTCCTCCTATTCCTTTTCCTGTTACCATGCCATATGCCTTTATTTATAGTAGCCTTCCCCCCATGTTGACATTCCAGCCCAATCTCTTAAGCTTTGCTGCTGAGTTCTTCACTTTACTTCACTGGCTATATACTTCAGCATGGCTGGTTACTTTCACCCTTGATTGACCCTTGCAGGTTCAGCCGCAACTAGGCCTCAGCTGTGTGATATCCACTCAGTCAATGATTGCAGAGGAAACTGTATATTGAAGGATTAATTTTAAAGATCCACCTGGGCAACGCGAGGTAGCAGCCCCGGCCATTCTTTTAAACACCTGTTCAGCTTGCCTTTGTGCTCTTGTATACCAGGAAGGGCTAAAGAATCAGCAGCCCATGCTGATAGAATTATGCCTCAAAAATTGACTGGTATTTTGTCTTCCACTCTGTAACTTGATCTGGCTGTTCAAACGATGGATGCTTGTGTTTGTTAACTCCACACACCAAAACAAATATGCAGACAGCTTATCAGGGCCTTCCAAATTAGGTAAATGTTTATATATCACCATGATTACAACTATGATTAAACATTTACACTTTGAAGTTTTCTTTTTCATAGCATTATGACTCATTTTAAATTAATAAAAGAAAGTCACATTGATTCAGTTCACCATTTAAGGGTAAATAGAATGGCCTAGGCACCTCACTACCTTGTGTCTGATAATAAATATATATATTTGCTTTTTTTAAGAAGAAGCTTGGAGCTCTGCTTCTCCAAGGAGAATGAGTGTGGGGGATGGATATGACTTCCATTAATTTTTAAGGCCTGCAAAGCTTATTTCTTTGCCTTCAGGTTCTTCTGGCATGATATAGCTTGTTCCCACTTTCTTTCTGTTTAGGGAACCATATGTTCTCCAGAACTTGGAATGTTATGTTTGAAAATTAATTTGATGTTAAATGCTGGAAATTTAGAAATCCATTCTTTACCAGTAACACTGTTTTAATTGTTTAATTGGTTTAAATTGTTAGTTAATTTATTAGTTTCATTAAGATTAATTTTAGAAACAGACTGTGAGATTTGCAGGAAATGGCGTGAAGGTTGTCACTCTTCATGATGCAGCCTCCTTCAAAAAGTGCTATTTTTGTTCCTTTAAATTTGCCTTCCCCTAAACTTCAACATTTTCCCAGATGGATTACAAAGACTACATTGTTGCCTAGAGGTGCTGAGAGATCAGCACATTTGGAAACAGTCATATTAGGAAAGGCCATCCTAAAGTATGAAATCTCATTTTACAGATTGCTCAGTTCAGTTCAATTTTGTCACTGAACTGCTTCTCTTCTTTTTTCCTACCCCTTCCCAAACTCACCAACTTGTACACTATTCACTCTTCCTTCAAATAACTAGTTTTTTAAAAGGTTAGTCAGGAATGACGTGAAAGGTTTATAAGGAATTATTTGTCTATTTCAGGTAAACAATACTTATCCATTGCAAATAGATGTAGCAGGCTATAAAAATCAGTGAATCAGAGGAGTCTCAGTCATAAATGGTGTGAGTGCTTCTGATCACCTGTAGAACATTTTTCTAGAAGTCCAAATCAATCTGCTGTATGCCTCCCACCCCCTACTAAGAATAATGATTTGGAAAAAAATCACTGGTACAGCATATGTGTTGCTCATTCAATTCAACAGGGCTGACTTCTAAGTAGAAGTGGCAACGAAGGAGAGTATCACACTGGCAAATTGGCTGGCTGAGTGCACGCTGAAATTTTTGAAATTTTTGCCAAGATTGGGCATTATCGCACACCTTCGTAGTCAGTTTGGAGGTGTCCGGGAATGCTGCCAGCACACACACACACAGAGAGCTGAGAAGAGTGGCTCAGCAAAGGAAACAAAGCCGAGCAGCCAACAGGCAGATTATGAACAACAGACCTGTCCTCTGTCCGAATAGAGTGACCCACAAGCCAGTCCAGATTCAGGATTCCAAAAGTCACAAATACCAGTTCAGTCCAAGGTCGAGGATGCCAGAAGGTTGGTTGATGAGTCTGTTCCAAGGTCGCAGATTCAAGAGCAGTCAAGGGTCTAGGGAGCCAAGAATTCAGGGATGAGGTCTAGGAAAGCCAGAACAAGCAGCAAGAGATTATTGTGCTTTCCATTTATATATATAGGAAAGCACAATAAACTCTGACAAGGGAACTCGGCGTCTGCCAGTTGTCTTAAATCACAGAGCCGCTCCTTTATTGCAGCTGTTGAGTGATTAATGAGCACTTCTCAGCTATCTTTCTCAACTTTCGCAGGCCCTCCCTTTCTGCCCTCCTTTGGCGGAAGTTGGGAACTTCAGTGCCCGGCTGTTGCTCTACGTCTCCCAGGCCTGGCACCTCTGCTGAAACAAGGCTAATGTGCTGATCCACAGCACTCACTGAAAGAGACTCAACAGCACCAGGATCTGGCAGGGAAGAGTTGGGATCTGGCAGGGCAGAACTAGGCCCTGGCAAGGCAGGGCAGGGGTCTGGCACTCTCTCAGGTTCCTCCTTCTCATCTTCCGAGTCCTCCTCGTGGCTGGCCATGACAGGAGGCATCACGTCCCAATCTTAGCCAACCTGAACCCAATCCACCCTTCTCCCGTCCTCCACAATGAACAGTTAACTCCCATTCTTTGCAAAGGACAGGAGAAGGACAGATCGGGTTTGGGATCGCTAAGATCGGGACACAATGCCTCCTAACTGGGCATGGAAGTGTGCGATAACACCCATTCTTAGCAAATGCACTCAATCCAGGCTCATGCCAGCTGATTTGCTGGTGCAATAATCTCCTTAAAACGCCTGTGCAATTCTAGGCTGCATGAATAGGAGTATAGTGTCTAGATCAGTGGTCCCCAAACTGTGCTCTTTAAGGGATTTGGACTTCAGCTCCCAGAATCCCAGACTATTGGCCAACAAGACTGAGGCTTCTGGGAGCTGAAGTCCAAAATCACAGTTTGGGGACCATTGGTCCAAATCAAGGGAAGTAAATAATGCCACTCTGTTTTGCTTTGTCAGACCTCATCTGGAATATTGTGTCCAGTTCTGGACAAGCTGGAACATGTCCAGAGGAGGACAAACAAAATGTCAAGGGTCTGGAAACCATGCCATATGAGAAGCAGCTTAGGGAGCTAGGCATATTTAGCCTGGAAAGAGAAGGTTGACAAGATAGCCCTATTTAAATATTTGAAGAGATAGCATATTGAGGATGGAACAAACTTGTTTTCTGTTGCTCCAGAGACTAAGACATGGAGCAGTGGATGCAAATTACAGGAAAAGAGATCCACCTAAACATTAGGAAAAACTTCCTGACAGTAAGAACTGTTCAGCAGTGGAATATGGTGCCTCGGAGTGTGGTGGAGTCTCCTTTGAAGGTTTTTAAACAGAAGCTGGATGGCCATCTGTCAGAAGTGATTTGATTGTGTCTTCTTGCATAGCAGGGGGTTGGATGGTACAGTGGTGCCTCGGGTTACGAAATTAATTCGTTCCGCGGCTAATTTCGTAACCCGAAAAACCTTCGTAAGCCGAATTGCCATAGGCGCTAATGGGGAAAAAAGCCGCGGCTCCGCCGCGGCTCCATTTAAAACAGCGCCGGAGTTTTTTCGTAACCCGAAAAAACTTTCGTAACCCGAAACAATAAATCCCTATGGGATTTATTCGTATCCCGAAAAATTCGTAACCTGGGTATTTCGTATCCCGAGGTACCACTGTACTGCCCTTGTGGTTTCTCCAACTCTGTGATTGTATGATTCTAGATTTTTTTAAAAAGAGAACATAATTGACAAAACCCTTCAAAGTGTGTGATCCAATGAAGATGAGGGAAGTAAAAACCAGAATTAGAGGGGGCAGGAAGAGAGAGAGAAGTCAAAAAGACAGGAATGGGGAGAGGTGAAAAAAGCTCTCTGTTTAGTTGCCCAAGTTCTTAACATTGATTACTAAGAAAGAAATACACTAAAGGGTTACAGAATATTTCAGCTGTACTTATTTCTCAGTAAATGGAGACAGTATGAGTTTAGCTAAATGAATCTTTTTACTTTAAGCTAATAACTTCAATTTTACCAAAACTCTCAAAGCATGCAACCCACTAAACCAGAGAATGAGTAAAAAGCAGGAATGGGAGAGAGATGGAGAAGCCAAGAGAGGAGGAAACGAAATGGGGTTGTAGAAAACATTTCATTTCACTATCCAAATGCTTAGCACTCTACAATAAACACACTAAACCAGTTTATTTACCTCAGGCCCACATTTAAATATCCTTTTTTGATACAGACCACCAAGACTTAACTCAAGATTTAAAAAACCCAAAAGGCATCAAGCATTTATTTAAAGTTTCTCATAATGGGTCTTCAGATTTGGACAGAAGGGAGAAATAAGTAAATATACACACTCTTGTTATGATATTTTTGCTTCCTGGATGCACATATGTGTTTGTATGAGATGCAGAGGGATCAAACTTGCTTCTCATCCGCAGCCCCCATGTATTGCTTTGATGCGCACAGGGGTAGGCTCCTGAAGGCATTTACAGACATCAGAGCATGGCTCCTTCTGCTCTAGAACTGCTGCTGCTCTCACTACCACTGGTTAGACCAGTCTGCCTTGCCTGCCTTTCCCTGTTCCTTTTACTTCTGATTTTGTACACATATGCAGCCCCAAAGCTTCTCATTCTGTACAACACTTGGCTCTGGCAAAAGAATGTAAGTGGGAAGGAAGGAAAGGAGCCAAAGAGACAGTGATGCCTAGCCGGGAATTCTGGGACTTGTTTGGCCAAGGCGTCTTTGCTGCATGGCATCTTCTTGCCTTTTGGGGGAGGAATTTCTGGAGGAACTGGAAATGACATTTCATTCAGATAACTTCATCCAGGGATACCAAGGCCAGGAGAGTTGGGAAGGTGGAGATGAGAGAGGGAGAGGGAGAGCAGGGAGGCAGAGCCATGATGTTACTGCTTGGGCTGACAGGAGGGATGGCTGACTCTGCCTCCTTCACCCTTGCTTTTTCACTGTCCAATTCTCAGCGTGTGGGTTGTGTGTGTGTGAGAGTCCCATAGGCCTTGGGAGGGGGAAAGGAGAATTGCCCCCTGTGAGGACATAGCAGCCCCCCCCCCCCCCAGTCTACAGTTAAGAACTGCTGCACTAAACAATTACAGAGGTGTTCATAACAGTTTACTTCTAGTAATAATATGCAATTTTCTATGTTGTACAATGGTATACAATAGAAACAAGTTTAAAATTAATAGAGAAAGATGGTTGAAGAGAGTCATACTGTACCCTTCCCAAGAAAGGCAAATAGGTAGTTGAGAGGAATAAAAGCCTTTCAGGTCTAAACAGACTGACATTCTGTAAGAGCCATGGCTGCTTAAGGGCTAACCAAACCAATTTGTGCCAAGCCATTTGATTCTATACCAGGGCTCTTCTTCCTGCCTTCATTTCAGTAGTATTCCCCAGTCCAGCTCTTAAGCTCCTTCCCAACTCTTTTTCTGCTGGGTTTCCAGAACTTTCTGTATCTCTCTCCAATCTCATCATGACAGCCATGATCTGGCAGGCAGTAGTCTATCAAGCAACAGAGTTATATGATGTATTTCTTCTGATTCTAATGCGGGTTACAAACCGCCACTTGGGAGGTCCTCAGGATGTCCCAGTTTAAAAAAGGGACGTCTCTTCCAGACGCCCCTATTCCTGTTACGGACTCTGTCCGTAACAAATGGCGGCAGCCATTCCACACAGCCGCCGCTATCTTGACATAATGGACGCTGTGCGTCCACACATCGTGCGGCGCTAATGATGCCGCGAGTGCGCCATTGGCGCCTCGTGGCGTCAGCGCGCCGCCAGAAGAAGCTCCATTTTGGAGATTCTTTTTTGCTCCGTAAGGGAGCCATGTGGTTTGGTTGCGGCGGCTCCCTCGCGGAGCAAACAGCAGCGCCGGAAGACCGCTGCAAAGCAGCGGTTTGTAACGCCTCCCCATCTTCTCCTTATGTCTTCCTGTCTTATTATGTCCTGTCTATTAGCATGTTAAAGTATGGTATTAATGTCCAAGTTAATTTAAATATATATATAGTGAATAAAGGCTCATAGTGAGAGAACTGAATTAATAATTTAACGAGTTACAAGCAGGCATTGTCAAGCTCTCACACATTATATACTTGTACATTATTAGATAGATAGATAGATAGATAGATACATGCTACAAGTTGTGGGACAAATGTATTAATTAAATAAATAACTCCAATTATATGAGCTAAATCTAGACATAGAACATTCTTTCTTGATCTACTACTCATGAAATACTTGCCCTGGCTTAATTAATCAACAACAATAATACCAGTAGCCACATAACTGCAGCTTTGTTAGATTAGAATCTGGGAGCATTTCTTTGCAGATGGTATACATTCTCTTTCAGTGACCTCAGGCTGGTGGATTTTTTTTTATATAATAACATTCCATTATTAATCTGTTTTCTGCTGCTGAACATTTCTTCTACTGTGGTTGACTTTCCAGTAGCTCCATAATATTTTGCTTAGGTTGCCTAGCAAAAGGTACTGAGTTCTGTAACCCACTTTTCATCTGAAGTCCAGACTTCTGAGTTGGTCTTTGTTTGACCCACGTTACAGTTGATCAGCTATGGGATTTGTTTTTGTTTTCTGAACCATATTTATTGGGCTATTTCTGGCTCCTGAGCAAAATCCTGTCTGACTTGGGAGACTATGAAGTTGCAACACTGTCACCACCATAGCCTCTTACCACCATCATACAAAAGTAATGCCAGTGGTTGGGCACAGATAGAACCTGAATCACTGATGATCTAAAACTCCAGTCAATAATATCTGGTAGACTGCAGGGCCGGCTCATTCCAAGTCCTACCTAATCTTCTCCTATGATTTCTTTATTGTAGTCTCCATTCTGATTAATGATTGAGCCAAGGTATGAAAAATCTTGAACTCTTTCAATATCTTCATCCTCTGCTTTAAAGTTAGTAAAACATCTGTGGTCATTTTGTTTGTTTGTTTGTTTGTTTGTTTGTTTTCTTAATGTTCAGCTATTCATTCCTTCATTCATTCATTTTGCTTTATATACTACCTTTGTCCCAGAGTGAGACCCAATGTAGCTCACAGATAAAATTGGTGAAAAACTTAGCAGTACAACTTTAAAAACAATTAAGTCAGTTCATTGAAACAGTATTAAATTACATTAGAAATACAAAAGTTAAAAAGCACAAACACACCACACACTACAATAAGAAGCTTTCATGTGAGCAATTACACACTAACATCTTGCTTGAACAAAAATGTCTTTGCCTGCCAGCCTCCCATGAAAGGGCATTTAAGAGTATAAACATGTCTTTGCATTCTCTTCTTTGACTTTCTTCAGTAATCATTCCAAGTCTGCTATTTTCTGCTAATAGTATGGTTTCATCTGCATATCTTAAATTGTTGATGTTCCTTCCTCCTATTTTCACACTTCTTTCCCCAGAGTCTAATACTGCTTTACATTTGATACATTCAGTGTACAGGTTAAACAAATTGGGTGATAAAATGCAGCCTTTCCTGACCCCTTGCCATTTAAAAACCATTCAGTTTCTTTCTATTCTATCCTGAAAGTAGCCTCTTGTCTTACGTACAGGTTACACATCAGGATAATCAAATGTTGTGGCACACCATTTCTTGTGATCCATGGTTTATCGTGATCTATACAATAAAAGGTCATGCAATAATTGATAAAGGCTGATTTCTTTTGAATTTCATTGGTGCACTTCCTTATCCAACATAGGCTTGTAGTGTGATCCCTAGTGCCTCTTCCTTTCCTGAACCATGCTTGGCCATCTGGCATTTCTCACTCCATACATTGCTATGGAATTTTGAGCATTATTTTGTTTGCATGGGAAATTAATGTCATGGTTCTGTGGTTTTGTTTACCAGACTGCAATCCCTGGTTGCCCCTTACTTGGGGATTGAAACATGTATCGTGTGCTTCCAATCTTTGGGCCTTTCTCCTCATATTTGTTGACAGATTTTAGTTAGAACTGGTGTAGATTCTGTGTCTGTAGACTGAAGCAGTTCTATTGGTATTCCATATGTTCCTGGTGATTTGTTTCTTCCAAGTGCTGTAAATGTAGTTTCCACTTCACTTTGTAAAACGAGGTTAGTTTTCAAATGGTTCTTCCTTGAATTAATCTGTCATCTTTTCATATTTTTATATAGCTTTTCCACTTACTATTTTCATTGTCTTTATTTATTTCAACTTGGTTGTATAATGTGTTTCCTTGCTAGTCATAGCTCCTTCTCACTCTTGATTTACATTTTCCTTTGATTTCTCAGACCTTGTGGAAGAAGTCTCTTGTTCTTGTTTTTCGGTGTCAACTTCTATTTCTCTATCTGGATTATTATAGTAAGTGTCTGTGCACAAGTCGCTGACCAATTTCATTCAGGGTTCTGAACCTATTTCAGGCCAAACTATTGGACTCACAAAATTCAGTCATACTCTCTCCTCCTTCATTCCTTTATCCTAGGCCAAATTTTCCTACAACTTTTATTTTGCTCTTTTTCCTATTTTGCGTTCCAAATTTCTATGATTAACAAGAAGTCCTATTTTGATGTGTGATTAATTTCCTTCTGAACTCCAACATAGAATCTCTCAGTCTCTTCATTTTTTGCCTCTGTAGTAAGAGCATAAAATTGGATTAAGGTTATATTGATGGGGTTTCCTGTAGTCTTATTGCCATGACACGTCATACTTGACATTACATTGGAGTCAAGTTTCCAGGATGCCCCCCCCCCCGATAAAAAAATGTTTAATTGTTTAACTGTATATCCCCCCCCCCCCCATTGATACAAAAATCCGTGGATGCTTGACTGTATATCCTTTGACTGCTTTTGCTACACTTCTCAGTATTAGCACCAGCACATTTCTTCTTAGATTTTCATTTCCTGAGTAAAACACTGTAATTATCTGACTCAAAATGTTCCAGTCCTGTCCACTTTAGCTCGTTCACACCAAGTACTCCAGTGTTTATGCATTCCATTTCTTGTTTTTACTATGGCACTTTACAGAGCTCCCAAAAAAGATGCTCTTCTGGCGCCCGGACAAACCGCTTGGCTTCCCCGCGCAGCAAAAAGCGGGTTCTTCTTCTGGCACAGTTGTGATGCCGCAAGGTGCCCATGCCGCATTTGCGGCGTCACAACCGTGCCGCAACATGCGGACGCTAAGCGTCCTTCACGTCAAAATGGAGGCACCCATGTGTATAGGGCACCGCCATTTTGACATCCCCAGTACATACTAGGGGTGAGGCCTGATTGAACGCTGCATCCTCAGCCAACCCCTAGTACGTACTGGGGCGGAGCAAAGGGCCGTCTGTAATGGGCCTATGTCTAGCTTTTCATACTTCTCACATTCCATGTCAGAATTGGGGTATTGGCTGCAAAAACAGGAGAAAGCATCATATACTACATAGTGCTTATGAGACTTCTTTGCACTGGAGGATACTACATAGTGCTTGTGGGACTTCTTTGCATTGGGGGGCTTAAGAAAGTGGTAGCCTTTATATAAGTGTAGGATGTAGCTGGGCACAGGTACCCATGTGGCTGGGAATCTGGTCAGTGATTTAGTATGAAATTGGAAGGGAATAAAGCAGTTACTTCATATTGGAGAACCTTAATATAAGTGCAGAGTCAGCAATGTAGCCTTCTTTGAAGGTCATTTCCCTGCCAAGCATACTTTATCCAGGTTTTTTAATACTGTTTCTTTTCTACTTTGAACAGACTTAATAACAGCAGTAATGTCATTCAGATAATTATACAATAATTGACCATTGAGCTGAGTGTCCCTAGCTTTTACAATGGTTTATTTAATACCTCAGGATGGTCAATTATCTCATAATCCCCACTTTGTTGGGAATTATTGTTTTAATTATTGCATTCTAAATACATCATTGTCCCAGTGTAGTAAAGCTTCACGGCGGAATGAGGAAAATTTGTAAAGGCTTTGAGTTACCAGGCTTATTGCTTGGAAGGGATCTTGGTCCCCTTTACTTGTTATTTCCTGTGCTAATTTTGGTGAATTACTTTTTTTCCTCTTTTTCATCTGAGGTTAACTGTCAGATGCTTTATCTAATAGTTGCATAGTGTTGCTTGTCAAAGGCAACCTGGCTGTAGTTTGCTCTTTTGTTCAGTGTTCCTTTCCTCTCCTTTGTTGCATTTTGAGCCACACATATTAATGTAAGGAATCTTCAATGGATATTGCGGTTGAAGGATAATAATAATTCTTCTTGTGTTCAAGTAATCTGAAGTAGTAATTATTGCAAGTAGACAGCACACTGATGCTTACCCTCTTGGTGATGATATATTTATGGCTTTCTAAGAGGGTTTCTGTTATCTTCCCCATGATCAGTAAAGTTGAGCATGGTCATGGCAGGCACTGCTTTTGTCAATTGTTGACATATTAAAATTACATTTGAGGACATGGTACCAATTCCCTGCCATATGTTGAAGTAGTTACTGATGTTCTGTGGAATCCATTTACCTCTATCCCAACTTTACTTAGGCTCCCATGCCATTTGAAGTCTATATAAAGCAGGAGCTGGTGTGTTCTGTGGGTCCCACCATAGATTCTATAACAAAACTGAAAGAGCCATGAAGCTTACTTTGGGCCAGCAATTCTCTTTCAGCTGACATACCTTACAGGGCAATTGTGAGGACAAAGTGAAGTTTAAAAATCGCCACTTATAACTCTTTGGAGAGAAAGCAAGGTATAAATATTGACTGTAAGTAATATAAATAAATGTAGACTTCTAGGAATCCTGCTTTCTAATCCTAACTCAGCTATAAGAGTTAGTGCAAGCACCCTGGTGGCGCAGGGGTTAAATGTCTGTACTGCAGCCACTCAATCACAAACCATAAGCTTGTGGGTTCAATACCAGCCAGGGGCTCAGGCTCAACTCAGGCTTGCATCTTTCCAAGTTTGCTAAAATGAATATCCAGATTGTTGAGGGCAATTGGCTTACACTTTGTAAACCGCTTAGGGGTTGCTTAAATGCACAGGTAAGCGGTATAGAAATGTACTTGCTATTGTTATTGCTATAAGATCATTGATTATCTCGACAGTTAAGAAAAATTGAAAACTCCTTACAGTATATAAAATTAGTCCATGAAGATGATGATAATGTGGCACTTGAAAAGTTCTACTGTGTTATATGTAGTCATAACCTGATGGCGCAGAAGCCCTGGTGGCGCAGTTGTTAAATGCCAGTATTGCAGCCTAAAAGTTGTGAGTTTGATCCTGCAGGGCTCCAGGTTGACTCATCCTTCCTACTTTTCGCAGGTTGGTAAAATGAGTACCCAGCTTATTGGCTAACACACTGTAAACCACTTAGCATTAAAAGTGGTATACTGTATGTAAGTGCTATTGCTATTGCTATAACCTGAATTAGAATAATCTCTCAAAACCTTTTGTTTTAAATAGAAAATGCATGCTTTTGCAGAAATATCAACTGAATTCTTTATAGAACTTATTCTTAAAACACCCAACATCCTTAGGATATTGAGCATGCCATCTATAGTACCTGACCATGCCTTCCGTGGTACGTGACATTTGATAATCCTTAATAAACATGCATGAAAAAAATGGCTAGTACCTTTTCTCAGAAATAGTATTCTGTATTACTACTTTTTATTCCAGATAATAGAAAGCATAAAACACAGAAAGTGATGTCTTTTATTTGATTGGATCCAATAAAGTTTGTCAGTACACAACAACAACAACAACTTCATGGCTCTTCCAATTTTGTTACAGAATCTATGGTGGGAGCCAGGGGCAGAAAATTAGGTGCTTGGAGCATATGCATTTTGAAAATTTGCAAAGAAAAGGCCCATATTGGGCAATGGGTGCATGTGTCCAAAATGTGTGCTGCTGCTGCTGCTGCTGCTTCTTTTTTAAAGAAATGCATGTTTAGGAAAATACATGTAAATACACACACACAGATTAGGAGGCAATTCAAAAATGGCAGGGCAGAGGAGGACATTCTTTTTGGTATAAAAACAAGAACCTCAGCAAGAATGGTCTTGACAGATCTTCCCATTCATAATCTATAATCAGCGTCTAAACTCCTGTTGAAGATACATTGTAACCTAAAAGTTTTAATAGTCTTATGCCCATATACATTGATCACAGAAACATAGATCACTGCTTCATACTTAGTCAGAATGTTGCCTAAAGTGAGCAGCTCACCAGGGTTTTATCCAGGAGTCTGTTCCATGCCTTTTCTGAGACAATTGGTTGAACAGGCTTTTAAATAGAAGCTGGATAGCCATCTGTGGGAAGGGGATGCAGGTACAGCTCCTTGTAACATACTACTTGATCATTATGCAGAAATATTATTCTTAAATTTGCATACATCCCTTATTTCTTTTTCTTTTTTCCTTTTCCTGGGCATACCAAAGAAATAGAACATTATATGGAAAAGGGAGCTGGGAGCTGAATGAATTGGCTTCATAGACTGAATAAGAGAAGATGGGGTTGGCAGCTTATTTGTAATTTTTAATGTATCCCTTAAAACTTGATAAGGCCTCTAATTCTGCCTCTAATTAATAATGCTATTATATTTTAGGAGATATATTCAAACAACTTCCAAAAGCAGCCCGCATTTCTCTGTTTACTTGATAACACTCATCCCTCCATATTTGCAGCTTTGAAATTTGTGGATTTGATTATTCATGGATTTGATTAATATGTTCTCTCTGGGAATACCTAGGTCCTCCAGTGCAACTCTATAGATCAACTTTAAAAGTTGCACTGAAAGACCAAGAGATTCCTAGAGAGAATACTAGGCATTTGTAGCTCCTCCAGTGCAGTTCTATGGTCAGTGTCTGTTGGACATTGACCATAGAGTTGCACTGGAGGACCTAGAGATTCCTAGAAAGATGTTCTCTCAGGTAAAAACGTGGTGTTTTTGTTATTTGCGGTTTTTCCATATTCACAGGGGTCTTGTGCCCCTAACCCTAACAAATATCAAGGGGCAAGTGTATATCCACTCAATATTGATTTAAGACCTGGTTTATATAATCAATCTTCATTTATTTTTTCCATGCTACCAGTGGTTCATTATTATGCCTGTATAGAGAAACTGTAGTGGAGCCAGTATGATATTTTGGTTTGTGTGTTGAACTAAGACTCTGGAGACCAGGGTTTGATTCCTACCTTGACCATGAAACCCACTGGGTGACTTGGATTAGTCCCATGCTCTGAACCTCAGTGGAAAGCAGTGGCAAAGCTCCTCTGAACAAACCTTGCCAAGAAAACCTCATGATAGGGTCACCATAGGTTGTAAACTACTTGAAGGCACACAACAACAACAACAACAGTTATCCATTTACCCAAAAGATAGCTGCAAAAAGAAGTATGCAAAATAGTGAACTCTACATCATGTATGCTATCTGAAAGGATTTTTACTCGATAAACTGAATTAATCCTATCACTCAAAACATTGTTTTCCCAGGCATTATGTAGGAATTCTGGTCATCCCCATCAAATGTCAACATAACCTCTTAGCCAACTCTTGTCCTCACAAAGACCCTAGATAATGCAAGGAGTTGTTATTTCAGACTAATTTAGCTAATGTTTGTGTATTCAGATCAAGCTTTTGGATGTGACCATGAACAGATTTTGTAACATTTAATAACGAGAGGACATGAGCCTGTGGACTAACGCCTAACCCATTTATAATTAATGAAGCCCTCTAGTATGGAATACTTAACAAAAGTGAGAAATGCATTTAGGGCAAACTGGATATTGATCACAACTCACAAGTTGCATAATAAAGTTTTCATGTTGCCTACAGTTGATGGATTATATGTTATGAGAATTTATCAAGCCTTTTTATTATCATCTCCTGAAGCTTGGAATTGGGCATGCGAATATCAACGAGTCAGTTGGGGGGCGGGGGTGGAATATCCTCACAACCATCCCTGGACTTTGTCAACAGCCTGCACTGACCAATAGGTTATGCTTTGATAAGGATGCCCACAGTGCATACAGAAAGAATGCTATAAGTGTTGAAATTTTTCTAGCCTTTGGACTTTGACCCATTCATTGTTAAAATACAATCCCAGCAAATGTGAATAATCCCATCACTTGCAATGGGACTAAATTGTTCCATGTAGTATATGTTCTGTATGATTTGTAAATGACTACATGTGTATAACTTCTTCTTACAATGTCCAACATATAGCTGGAAAAACAATATTAGACCTACCTGTCATTAAACTGCTGCCTGCCCTAGTGACAGACCTATTCCCTGTGGAAGCCATGGGCCACACTGACGTTTCTCCAAACACTCTTGTACTCAATTGCATGAAGAAATTTGTTCATTTATTTATGGATATCCTCATGTCATACCTAGAAATATGTATTTTCCCCCCATGAGTCTTACCCTGGGACTTAATCATTTCCTTTAGTTACATAAAATTCTGTTTCAGACATTCCTAGTCCTTCCTAGAAAGAAGGAATTGCTACTGCAACATTTTAATTCTATACTGTAGATTCCCTTTTTTCTTTTTTCCCTAATAAATCATTTTGTGCATATAAAGCTTTGAAATCAAGCTCATACTTTGGAATTCTATAACACAGGTTCAGTAGCAATGATAATTACAAATGTGTGTGTTTGCCTGGGTTTGCCCCACACAGTTTAGCTGCTGAGCAGTGTATGTTGCCTCAGCAAGCAGCTCATCCTTTAAAGAGCTAGTTGTAATTAGCTACTTTATCATGCTAGTAGGGTGCTCTGAATTATAACTTTATTAAGCACTAGAATCAAAGATTAAAAGGGTATTTGTAACACTGAGGCTAACTAGATTGAGAAAAATGAATCCATGTGGTTACAAATTTATGAAAATAAATACTTTGCTTTAAATCAGAGCAGTGGCTTACTCTTGGCTCTTTAGCCATCATTCTAAATTGTCATTCTGTAATTAGTTTTCCCCTTTATTGCAGCCAATTTTGTGTGTGTGTGTGTATGAGAGAGAGAGAGAGAGAGAAGTCATAGTGAATTGAATTCAAATTGTAATTTGCTTTCTCTTGATTTAGGGAATGGATATAAATGGAACAGGGGTATTTTAAAGACATGCTGAACATATTCATTATTTACATAAAGATTTGTAAAAAGACGCAGATTGTAATACTGTAGTATTGGGACAGCGGGGAAAGGATCTGGACCCAATCTGAACTGTAACTGTTTCCAGTTGAGGGGCAATTATAAATATTTTGTCTTAATCCCAGTCTCCAACATATGTATTTTATTACAGATGAAAGTCTCAGGGTGTGAGGCCAGGAGGCATCTCTGTAGTTATCTCTGTGGCACAACTCATGTGTCCCCTATTTCCACATGTTAATGGTACTGCAAGAGAATAGACCACTTGGAAGCTGCTCTGGTACCTTAAAAGTAGGACATCAGCTGTAAAATTTGTGCTCTTAATACTGCTGTTTCTGTATGCATCTTGTTTTCCTTGAGCAAAATAGTAGTGTTCTCTTTTCACTATACGATATAATACAGTACATGTATGTGTGTGTAATAAATAGGTGTCTGCATGTAAATAATATTCTTACCTCAGAGAAATAAAGACACATGTTAGTTAGGACCCTTTTAGGTTTTTACAGTTGTTGTTGTTACTACTACATACTGTAGTTAGGAGCTGGATTTGCTTTCTCCCCATGTTTCCCATAGCAGGAAAAACTAGGGTGAAGGCAAACCAGGGCTATGAATCCTTCACTCTTTTCTCCAGTCACTAATCAGAAATGGCAAAAGGGATTCCTTTTCCTATTTAACAGAAAAAGAGCAGGAGATACAGAAACAACATCTGGGATAAGAGGTTCATGCATGCATCAGTTGCCTTCATCCACTCAATTTAGGTGTCCCCCCCCCCAATAAGTTCCACTTATTTTTGTGGAGTCCACTTTGAGACTATGTAGAATCAGGGTGTCAAGTTCATTTTGCATTTCAGTATCAGGGGTAGAACTGTCCCATCTTCTTATGCATCCTAAATTATGAGAAACAGCCGCATTGTAGTTGTCCTTGTTAATTATAATACAACATCCCTTTTGTTTTGTTTTTCTCTGACTATATCTTTTATGACTGCAAAAATGCTTACTTGAGTGCTCGCTCCCTACAGTGAGATGCATTTGGACTGTGGGGTCTGTTCTATTTAATAGGTCTCCATTTTCACTTTCCTTCATAATTTGGGCTATTTATTTTTAGTTATATCCCATTTTCTCTTGATAGGGGACCCAAGACAGCTTACAACAATGTTAAAACATGGTACAATTACAAATATATCAAGAAAGGTTTTCTCTCAACATTGCAAGTTTACAGCACCTGTTATTCCGTAACTATGTGAGTAAATAGATCTGTCCAGGCAGAGGTAGCACCCCAGCCTTCTCTCGCAAGTGGCAAGCAGCTGCATCCACCTACATGCGTATCTGGCTAAGTTGAGACTTAATACCACAGCCTGTCACTTGTATCAGGAGGCTAAAGGATGTATTACCAGTTAAATCCTCTGGGAAAGATTCTGGTCTGCCAGTTGGAAAAGGGATCTTGGAAGTGTTCCATATCATTGTTTCTTTTTTCACTGATAGACTGTGCAAGATAGCAGCCTCCTGAATATAGGCAGATGTATTTGTAACTAGATTCTGTAAGCTGGTGCTCGATGTGACAGGCTAGAGCATTCCCCAGTAGTACTTGTGCTGCTCAGTTGTACCAGAGCAGCCCATGGTGAGTTTTCAGTTACTTGTTTCAGAAGGAAATAGGAGATTCTGTTGGTACTGACACAGTTTTAGCTCATAGATTGCCTCTCAAGCAGGACGCCTGAGCATTTAAAAACCTGCCAAACAGAAGTTGGAGATAAGTGTTCATCTGTTACCTTTCATCTTTTTGCCTCTCATTTCAGAGCTCATCTGTGTCTCCATCAGCCAGTTTCAGAGGCTCTGAGAAGCACAGAAATTCAACAGACTATTCTTCTGAAAGCAAAAAGCAAAAGACAGAAGAAAAAGAAATGGCAACTCGTTATGTGAGCAAAACCTTTCCTATATTTTCCTATTCTTTTATTTCAGATTGAATAAAAGGATGTACAGTCACTTCTGTGTTTCTCTCAATGGCGGCTTGATCGTTTTGCCCATGTTTGAAGGCCTTCACAGATGCTACATTCATAAGGCCCTTCCCAACTTAATCTACAAGTAGAGCAGAGTTCTTGAGTCTTTAATAGGTCTCTCTATCCTGCTAGGTAATTAAAAGAAAAGCAAATAAATTCAGTATGCTATAAAGGTGTGTAGTTCCAGTGACACCCTTTGACAAGAACATAGTCTTCATTGAGAAGCTGGAATTGTCTCCACAACCAAAGTCTAACTTCTTCTCCTGTTCTGGGTAAACTGGGAGGGCCATGATTCAAGGGGAACACTGCTTTGTAGTAACCTATGATCATGGCCCTGCTGGCTCATGGTCACAGGTTATAAATGGTAGCCTACTTTTATAAGCTCCCTTTGGAGATTACTCACCATTTGAATTCAGAAGTCAACATGGTTCAGTGGCTTTAATGTTTTACTTAGGACTCTTAGAGACTAAGATTTGAATCTTCATTCAGCCATGGAAACCCACTGGGTAACCTTGGGTGAGACACAACCTCTCAGTCTCAGAAGAAGGCAGTGGCAAAACGTCTGTGAACAAACCATGCCATAAAAACCCCATGGTAGGTTTTTTTCTAAGATCATCATAAGTCAAAACAACTTTGATGGTACACAACACACACACACACACACACACGTTTGAATTCAGCATCTCTAATTTGTATAGATTCAGTAAGAAAAAAGTATTTCAACAGCAGTATCCTGAAAGTTATAAAGAATAGTTTTGCTAATATGACCAGTTTACAGTTCTATATAGAGCCTGAGGGCAGGGAAATGTCTAATTAACAATTTGTAAGCCACTCTGATAGCCTTTTGGCTGAAGAATGGGGTATATTATTA
>NC_056523.1:248508988-248580550 GCF_019175285.1 Sceloporus undulatus
TTATTATTATTATTATTATTATTATTATTATTATTATTATTATTATTATTTGCTTTTAAAAGATACTACGGTATATCACCCAGAACACATCCAGACAGATTCGTGCCTGAAACTCTAGAAACCCACTGATGCATTGCAGTATTGTGCTAGAAATACCAGTAGTCTGATGCAGGCTCAAAACAGACGGGGATGGCTTCTGGGCACTCTGGGGGGTGTGGCCTTTACATGATGCACGCCTCCAGAACACCCAAATGTTGCCCTGGTGCTGCCTAAGGTGGCTCAAAACCAGCCACAAAAGGAGCAGATCTTTTTCTCTCCTTGCCACGGTCCATTTGGGACCCCGGCATGAGGCACCCTCAGCCCCGGGGCAATCAGGCCAGGAGCGGCTTCTGGCCACTCCTGGATGGCCATGTGTTTTGCTACTAAGTATAATGTAGCAGCCTATATTCCTATATTTCTCTAAATTTTAGCATGATGACTTTGTTTTTTAAATTTTTATTGTAGCTACCTTGTGTCCCTTTCCAAGTGAAAGGCAGAATACAAATTTTAAAAAGTCCCTAATGTTTCTCTTGCAATAACCATTTTGGCATAGTGCTATTCTAAGGCATATACTTCACTTTTTAAAATGTAATCTTCACTTAGACTAGACTTTTTGAATACTTAAGCATTCTTTCTTCCTCCTCCTCCTCCTTCTTCTTTTTCCATGCAGGACAGTGATGGTGAAAAGAGTGATGATAACTTGGTGGTTGATGTTTCCAATGAGGTATGTGCAATGTTTCTTTCTGAACAATAGTATTTTAACGATTTTATCAAATACCACTTGAGGTATTTGTGTAGCTTTAGCTCTGTTATTCTTAACAGGAAGTTTGTCTTGTGGAGTTACTACTTTTTTTCAGAAAAATGGGACTGGTAACTAGGAATGGAAGGAGGTCTTGATGAAAGTAACATTTTTATACCTCCTGAGATTTATTGCAAGAAATGTATTGCATCTCATCTTGAGCATTCATGCCTTTGTAAGTCTTACAGGGCATTTACACGGAACAGAGTGAGCAAAAAACAATGTGCATATTTTAAACTGCAAATAAGTAAAATGCTCATAATTGTAATGCAGAAATATAGTTCCGTAATTGGAGGAAATGCATATATTAAGTAAAATCTAATTATAAATTCATAAATTAGAGGAAATGCATTTTGAAATCGCATCAGTTTCAGTACAGTTTCTTTTTAGGATCCATCATCTCCACGAGGAAGCCCACCTCATTCTCCAAGGGAGAACGGCTTGGACAAGACTCGTCTGCTCAAGAAAGATGCACCAATTAGCCCAGCCTCGATAGCATCTTCCAGTAGTACTCCTTCCTCCAAATCCAAAGAACTTAGCCTTGTAAGTGCCTATACAATCAGTGTTCATGTTCACATCTCGATGTGCACTGTTGCGTGTCTAAATAGAGAGCAAAAATAATGAGACATGCCCCAGCTGTACATCATGAAATAAAACTGCTTTCAGTAAATTTATACCAAAAAAAAAAAAAGTCAATTGAATCCTGGGATGTTTTGGGGTGATAGAGAAGGTTTATTCAGCCAGCAGTGTCTGAAAATGATGCATATGCCTTTATTGTGAAATATTTTTTCCATGTCAGGAAGCTTGCCATTCAGTGGATAAATAAGAGTACACAGGGGTTCTTTGAATACATTGAGGGGGTTGTATGGCAGCTTACAGTAAATTCAGCTTCCTGCTTGGATGTGATTTGGTTTTTGGCTTTATATGTATTACTGGTCTGTGTTCAGCTACAATCATTTTCTATCTAAAAAGTAATCTGTCATTTACAAATGCATTTCTTGACTTTCATAACAAGTCACAATTCAAAGAAGGGCTGCTTGCAGGACTGGAGTAGAGTAGTGCCGGCTCCCTACTAGAGTAGAGTAGTGGGGATGGGGGGGTGGATCTGTAGTTAATTACCTTCAAGACAGAAACAGTAATGTATTGCTCACTCTGTCTTTTGCAGAAATAGCCACTTGAACTTCTCGCACCATTGTTAGGGTGTAGGGAGAATCAGATGAACAATTTACTGGTAGCTTGTGAGAAAGGGGATTGCAATTTATCCCCACACCATGAGAACAGTGCATCACTGTTCCTCTGAAAAAAGTATGGAAAATGCCTTTGGGGGCGAAAGGTCACCTTAGCACCGTTCATTATATAATATCGTTCCTGGTGAAGAAAACTGGAGAATGCAAAAAAAGAAAACAAAACCCAAAAACAGAGGAATATAAAAAGTGATTAGCCCTCTGTTTTATAGAATGTCTGTTATATGAATAATTTATCCAAAACTCCCAGGCTTGATCCTGAGACACTTTCACCAAACAATAAACTTACATGGGGCTAGTGGCCTGAGACAAGAGGTGTGCATATTTGCATCTCTGGTCTGAACTGCACTGTAGTGGAAAAACTGAAGGGACTTTAAGCATGGGTTATCCTTGACTCTGTGGTGTACAATATGGTTATAATATAATCTCTTTTACAAAGTGTTTATAAATATTATTGTGTCAGTGCTTTGAGCATGTCAGAGAAGTGTGATATATAAACACTTAATCATGAACGTCTCCATTAAGCAAACTGAAATGGTGGCAGACATCATATTCATAGCTCAATAGCAAACTGATATGTCCAGTATCCTGTGCAAGGCTAGATTCAGGCAACCAGTGGTTCACTTTCACCAGTATTTGTCAGAGCACTTTGGAAATAAAATTGAGCTTGATTATTTTAAGGTATCTATTGCATGGTACTCTTGCCATTAAATAATTTAGGGTTTTTCGAGCTTTTTAAATGAACATGGACTGTGCAGTCCATTGTCTGCCAAATCTCTTTAGGAAGTCTTATACCACTTTGAACATTTTTGGGTGTGGAGGGAAAAGCAGTTGTCTAAATGTAAGTGTGGTGACTGGAAATGTGATAGCTGAGTTGAAATCTTTTCTGATCCCATTACTGGCGACCTTTTTAGTAGGTCAAAGTTCTCCAGCTTCCTATTTCTGTCTCTGTGAGAATGACTGGGTTCTTGTTATGAGCTATTTGTGCTGTAAGAAAATAAATTACTATAAAAGTGATAGTGGCTAAAATACCACCACATCATGTCTGGACTTTACCTTTCCTGGAAACACCTTAATGGTCCAAAGCTTTTAATACTAATTACACCAAGAAAGGACCATTTGTGCATTTCTTGTAATATGGTCTACTAGAAAATACAATTAGAACTATTAGATGTAGAATCTCTTGTGAACTCATGCAGGTTCCATTCACCATGGGGTAGACACAAGTTGTAGCTGGAGAACTATGCCGTTAGTTGCCAGTGAAAGCAAATTTGTTGTTGTTAATACTGCCAGGCTGCCTTCAATTTATGGCAACTCTCTGAGGGCAACCTGGTCATCAACAATCCTGCTCTGCTCTTGCAGCCTCAGAATCATGGCTTCCTTGATTGAGTCTACCTAGCTGTAATGCAGTCTTCCTCTTTTCCTATTCCTTTCCACCTTACTAACTTTTAGCATCTTCTCTAGTGAGTCATGTCTTCTCATGATATGTCCAAATTATGACAGCGCTTAGTCATGCTGACTTCTAGGGAGATGTCAGAGGTGATTTATTCTGGGACTCATTTATTGGTCTTTTTAGCAGTCCACAGTATCTGTAGAACTCTCATCCAGCATCACATTTCAAATGAGTTTATTCTCCTTCCTATCAGGTGTCTTTACTTCCAACTTTCACAACCATATGTACAACCAAATAGAAAATATAAAGAAAAGACACACAGATTGGCCGAAAGTACTCAAGTTATCTTCTGGAAACTAAAATAATCAATTTCTTTTCCTATTAGAATGAGAAATCCACCACTCCTGTGTCTAAATCAAGTACTCCCACTCCACGGACTGATGCTCCAACTCCAGGCAGTAATTCTACCCCCGGATTGAGGCCTGTTCCTGGCAAACCACCAGGAGTTGATCCATTAGGTTAGTAAACATTGGGACATTTGAGACAAGCAGGGTGAAGCACTGCTTCTTAAGGCTACTCTACTACTATACACTCTCATAGGTTTAGATCTGTGTTAGAATCCTCTCCTTGCCTTGGGTTTGCAGAACTATACGCAGGTGTAAGCGTGTGCCATTGCACCATGAAGTGATGAAGGTAGAGTGCACTTTGCATATCTGCAGTCATCATAACTGAGCTTGAAAATTGTGAAAGTACACAGAAATAACACTTTATTCTGGATCATCAATTTCATATTGTAGGGGGAATATTGAAATGCTCTGTATAAAGAAAGATTTCCAGTGTGGGTTCATGTAGGCAGTTATTTTGCTTTTTATTTTTATTTGAGGGAAGGAGCAGCATTCAAATACAGAATTTCTCACCAGCAGCCTGAAGTGGTACAGTCCAGTAAAGAGTACTCCATATCCCATTTCTGCCATTTCAAATTGATACTTAGGAATCTTCCAAGAATTTTGAGGGGGGGGGGACTCATTGAAGAACCTTTCAAACTTTTCAAAGGAGTTGTAAAAACATAAAGCAATTTGGGTGCGCATTACTTATTATCATCTCATTAGTTTTCGCCTCCTCCTCCTTCTTTTCCTCAAAGCTTTTTTAACACTCTAATTTTTCTTCCCCCCCCTTTTTCCCCCCTGTAGCTTCAGGCTTAAGAACACCCATGGCAGTACCATGTCCTTACCCTACCCCATTTGGAATAGTACCCCATGCTGGAATGAATGGTGAACTGACTAGTCCTGGAGCTGCGTATGCAGGTCTACATAACATCTCTCCTCAGATGAGTGCTGCTGCTGCTGCTGCAGCAGCAGCAGCAGCTTATGGAAGGTCTCCTGTGGTAAGTTCCCTGGGTCTGTGGTTTATATCAAAGTGAATGTTGATGATGCTCTGAATGGAAAAGGCTCATTTTCTTTAAAGACAGTAGTTCATTAGAGAACAAAGCTGGCTGCCCTAGAGAGGTATAGTGAGTTGCCTAGGGAAGTCAGATCTTCTCCTGAACCCTTTGAGTAACTGACATTACTGTGCCTTATTGTGCTTTTGTATGTAATGTATCTTGAATAATTTGTTTTTTGAATATGTTCCCAGCAGAGCGGGGGGGGGGGGGGGGGGGGGGGGGGATTGCATTCTGCCTCCCAGAATCCTTCCAGGGAATTGTATGAATTGTAATCCAAAAAGTAACTCTTTCTGTCTCTGGCTTTCTCCACCTGCCCTGGACTAGTGGCACTGGAGGGATAAGTATAGTGTGATATAGAAATTTGTATAAATAAAGACTGGATTTCATCTAACATTTCCTTCCACCCCCAAGTTCAAAGATAATATATTTCTAAATATCACTTGTTGAGCACATATAATATAGGAGAGCTTCTTATGGGCAAACAGGATGTAGGCCTGTGGCCCTTTCAGCCTGATCCAAACCAGCAGGGTTCTTCTTATGTTCTTAAGCTTTTGGGAAGACTATCTATAGTAATGTTTGAGGGTCTGCTGGTTTAAAATGGAAGGATAGAAATTCTAGCATTTTCCACTAATGCTTTCAACTTTCTTTATTCTGTTTGTGGGAAAACTTCAGGTTGGTTTTGATCCACATCATCATATGCGAGTCCCAGGAATCCCTCCAAATCTGACAGGCATCCCAGGAGGAAAACCGTGAGTGTTAAACGTCCAACTCAATCATATTATTAGACTTTTGTTCCTTGTACTTTCTCTGTGATACTGAATGCCATGTGTGGCAGAGGGTGGTTAATCCTCCTTTTAATCTTAAAAGCCTATTTGGCAGTTTTTCCCATAGGTGAATATGCGCCAAGGGTATCAGATGCTGTGGATAAAAGAGGGCATGGGGAAGGGGTTATACATCTGCAGTGGGACGTGCTGGACTAAGGTAACCTAGCTTGGCACAGAAATGCAAATTGCAAAAGGCTCTCTGGTGGTGTGCGTCTTCAGAGTTTTGCCTCTCCATTTTAGAAATAATTCCTTTGTGCACAAAAAAAAAAGCCCTGTAATCAATTGCAGTCTTACTGGGTTCCATAACAGTGTTACACAGAGAAAGAAATACTGAAATGTTCTGTTTGATTGAAAATTATGATATTGTAATGTACACGTGCATCCTTGATGGAACTGACAGGAAAAGGTGACCTACTCTAACAAGCTTGGCTCACAGAGAGCTAGGCAGAAAGAATTATATAACTAATATGGAGACTTCACTTTCAGTCCTCTTCAGCAAAGAGAAAATTGCACAGTGATCTGGGGCATTGATTTGTGTGTATATTTGTGGCATGACAATTCCTTTGTGAAAGCAAAAAAGGGGAAAAAAATCGAGTAAGGTAGCAGAGTGGTTAAGGATACTTGATCCCTCTCCAGGTTGTTCTCTCTCTGTATTTTTAACTTTACTGTATAGAAAGATTTCTCAACATATGCATGTAGTTTTATTTTTCTATCCTTGATGACACCATGTATGAGAGATATTTACATTGAAATGTTTAATAAAGGACAGATCATTTCTGTTCTGTATAGCAGTGGAAGAAGAACTTGAATCGTCCAAAGATTTTGATCTGTCATTCCCAGAAGCTTTAGCCAGCACATGCAATAGTAGGGGATTATGCCAGCTGTAGGTCAAAATATCAGAGAGGGGTGTAGTTTTCACCACTCTTGTTGTGTAGGAAAAACTGGGAGAAGCTAAGTATACCAGTATTCACTGCAATGTTACTAGAGTACTTCCTCTTCCAGTTCTTATTTTACAACTTGTTTGGTCCTGAAGGGGCATATGGAAAATGAATCAAGCTTGTCTGCAAGAGGTCCACTGCATGATACACTCCGTGGCTTAGAACCTCACCTTGCTGTTCCTTGCCATAATTCGGCATAATTCAGTGGAAATTTGCCAATTTATCTTCTCTAGAATGTTTAAAGTCATACATATATGTAAGCATTGATCAAAAAGGGATATACAGTGCACCTGCAACATCCACGGGCACCTCTTATGCAGCTTTCAGCTTAAACTGAAACCCGCACTATGGGACTAACAATGGCGCACATGTGCCGCGCTGCACATCATGCACAAGACCCATTATATCCAATGGGACTTGAGCATACATGCTATTTGCCTTACTCGGGGGGGGGGGGGGAGTCCGGAACGGATCCCCTGTGTAAGGCAAGGGCGCACTATATAATGGTTTATGTTGCCTGAAATGCCAGTATATTTTTGTTAAGGTCTACTATTTGCTTGTCAGCTGCAGTGCAACAAATAAAGCAGCAAAATCTTTCCATCAAGAAAGAGATTTATCGGCTATGTGTGAGAATTTCATATGGATCTGCTAGCTGCACCTCCTACCCCCTCCCCCCGTTAGCCATATATTTCCATGTAATGTGCTCCAGCTGTGTCTTTGATAAAGTTGTGGTCAGTGGCAGAAGCGCTCCAACATGTCACATCTTAGAACAAAACAATTTTGAGCACTAGAGCACTCTACTGCAAAGCATTTGCAATGAAGTTGTTGATAGGTTATTCACAGGTGGCATAACTGGTAGTCATAAAGCAGGTTGTTCCTGGTGAGACATACTGTTGCCATGTCTCTTCAGCATTTATTGGTCTGCTATTTTGCCAATTGTTATAAAAGAAAAAAACTTGCATAGCTTCTTGGTGCCTCAGCACAGCAGCAGGTCAAAAACAAGAAAAACGTGGTATCTGGCTGGAATGTATTCATCCCAGAACAATATTTCACAAATTGTCTTTTAGCATGGACCTTGTTACTAAGTAAAAGAGAGCCAATGCAGACATTCCAGCTCTGTCTTTCCCCATTCACTTAAGCATATACCTCATGTGCCTCACAAGACATGTTGTCCTCCTCTCTTCTATTCACAGAGCATACTCATTTCATGTAAGTGCTGATGGTCAAATGCAACCTGTTCCTTTTCCTCCTGATGCCCTCATTGGGCCAGGAATCCCCCGTCATGCTCGACAGATTAACACCTTGAACCATGGGGAAGTGGTGTGTGCAGTTACTATTAGCAACCCCACAAGGCATGTGTACACCGGTGGGAAAGGATGCGTCAAGGTTTGGGATATCAGTCATCCAGGGAACAAGAGCCCTGTCTCTCAGCTGGACTGTCTGGTGAGTAAGAGTAGCAAGATGCTCTTAGAGCATGATCATCAAGATAATAACTATTGCAGAGCGCATACTCATTATGTGATGATTATGGTAGCTGTAAATTAGGGAGCCTTTTTGATGTTCCTTTGTGTGGTTTCTGTAGAAATAAAAACTGGTTATTCTAAAATTTTATCGGTTGCTTCATTCATTAATCACATCACCTTTTGAAGAGACCTACCCATTTTCATAGTGGCTTCAATGTTGACAATATAGTTTGTGTATCTGAATTAATCAAATGTGTTGAGAGGGGGATTTTTAGGGGTTCAAATGGACAGAAACAGTAAATGGACTGAAACACAGTTTGTTTAGTAATACAGTACTTGCATGCACTGTTCATCTTTAGCTTATCTATACAGAACTTGCCAATGGACATGTAGGGATTTCTTATTATCAAGTCTTCAGTGCTCATTTCTAGCAGCCTACAGTCATGATCTGCTTAGTTGTAGTGCAGTGGTTCCCAGCCTGTGGGTCGGGACCCCTTTGCGGTTCGAATGACCCTTTCATGGGGGTCGCCTAAGACCATTGGAAAACACCAATTTAATTACAGTTATGAAGTAGCAATGAAAATAATTTCATGGGTTTGGATCACCACAACATGAGGAACTGTATTAGAGGGTCGTGGCATTAGGAAGGTTGGGAACCACTGTTGTGGTGGCTTCCAGTGCAGAGCCATTTTGGTTTTTAGCTAGCCAGCATCATCAGTGTTTAATCATCCTACTCACCCATCAAAATGTCCTGGGAAGCTCAGTCAAGAAGAATCTAACATTAATGTAATCAAATTATGGTCTGATTATTTATTTATTTATTTATTTATTTATTTATTTATTTATTTATTTTGAGTTGCTCCCACCTAGAGCCCCATACAATGTCCTAATGTGACATTGTAAAAATCCCCTTGCAAGTATTTATGCAGGAGCGCACACTCATTATTTCTCCATGCTAACCATTAGCATCATTATTGTTTGCTCTTCCTTTGTCATTTCTCCGTTCATAATGCAATGTTGTTTCCTGATGTATTGCTGCTAAATGAAAGCATCTAGCACTCCCTCAGTAAGTAGAAAAACAATAGAAAACTGAAGATACTTGCCAGATCTCTCTGATTCTTTTGAGTGTTCAGTCTTTCTAACTTCCTGGCAGTAGTGGCAAAAGCATTGCCTGCTGGAAATTTCAAGGGGTTAAAATAGCAACCAAAACACTGCTTCTAAAAAAAAAAAAAGGTTTAGCCATCCACATAAGCACTTAGTGGCTCACAAGCATTGAACTGTTTGGGGCTGAGCATGGGTCTGTGTATTGATGCTAATTAAGATTAAATATCTCTCACTGCTGAATTTTGTAGATCAAGTTTAAGCACTTCCCTAATGTCGTGTAATTTTCTGGCATTAATCCACTTTATCATTGTCATAAGTATAAATGGCTCATTAAAACCAAGAGGGAATACAATACTTTTATGGATTTCTGCTCTCGTGTTAATGCTGTTTTCCTTTCCTCATGAGTAATCTCTTGATGGCTTCTGTCTCCACAGAACAGAGATAACTACATCCGTTCCTGCAGATTGCTCCCAGACGGCCGCACCCTGATCGTTGGTGGAGAAGCCAGCACGTTATCCATTTGGGACCTGGCAGCCCCGACTCCCCGTATCAAAGCTGAACTGACATCATCTGCCCCTGCATGCTATGCTCTAGCAATCAGCCCAGATTCCAAGGTCTGCTTCTCCTGCTGTAGTGATGGAAACATAGCAGTGTGGGATCTGCACAATCAAACACTGGTCAGGTAGGTCAACCAAGCTGGAATTCCAAGCAAAAATACCTCAGTTAACAGTACCTGGCATTTGTCTAAGTAGTGCACTGGAGAGTTATGTGAAATATTTGTCAGCCTGGAAAGCTTGGTGTTTTTGTTTTGTTTTTTTAAATCCTATGGTTTAACATTCCTATGATCCTTGGCACATTGGGTTTTTTGAAGCCTTTTCTTTAGGAAAATACATAGCATCCTTTGGAGAGAGAAGAGTCCAAGGCTGTGTTACAAGCCCAGAGCATTTCCTTCTGACAGAGACAAGTTCTTAAGTAGTCACTACCTGTCAAACAAGAAGCAATATGAACTCACCCAGTCCCAGGCTGATCCCAAGTATTCACCTGGATTTGTAGCATGGTGAAGAGAGCATAAATTTGTGGGATATGCAGGAAATAAAATCTATGTCTCTCAACTGGATTATTTGTTGAATAAGAATAGCAAGAGTGCATAGAGGATATCCCATCAAAATGATACCCATAGCAGGGCACAGAGGAGCTCTGGTGGTGCCACAGTGTTGTGAGTTTGATCTCAGGGCTCCAAGGTTGACTCAGCCTTCCATCCTTTTGTAGGTCAATAAATTGTGTACCCAGCTTGTTGGGGGCAATTGGCTTACAACAGATCGTAAATTGCTTAGAGAGTGCCAAGTTCACTATTAAGCAGTACAGTGCACCCGCATCATATGTGGCTGATGGGGAGACATGTGGATATGCATATGCTGAAAGCCGTGCTGGGAGAAGGGGCGGCGTGTCCCATAAGGAATAATGGGCTGTGTGCCCATGGCGCATGTGCACTGTCGCGCCACCACACTACCACGCTGCCGTGTACATGAGCCTCATTCATTTAAATGGGGCTCGAGCATAGGTGCAATTCCCTTTACGTGGGGGAGTCTGGAACGGATCCCCCACGTAAAGGAAGGGCAGACTGTATGTAAATGTTAAAATGCTATAGTTATGATCAGATGTGTGTGTGTACCTTTAGGTTGCCTGTCGACTTATGGCCACCCCATGAATTTCATAACGTTTTCTTAGGCTAGGAGTACTCAGAAATGGCTTTGCCAGTTCCTTCCTCTTGAATATAACCTACAACACCTGGTATTCATTCATGATCTCCCATCCAAATACTAACGAAGGCTGATCTTCCTTAGCTTCCATAAACAAGCAGGATCTGGTACTTTTGGGGTATTTAGACCATCAGATATCAGTTTGAAATATGTCTCAGGGATCTAGCTAGTAGATCAATTTTCTGTAGAATGTATAAGAAAATGAAAAGAAAACAATGTGTTGATGAGTATATACAAAATTAAAAGACATAAGTGATGACATAATATAAATTTTATGTATGCTAGATTCTGGTTGGTAGGTTGATTGGATTATAGGTGTAGCAGGCCAACACATTCAGGGGAGGAAGGCAGGGCATAAATGAAATAAATAAATAAATAAATAAATAATGAAGATTTGTTAGAAAACACCAAGCTATAATCCCAAACTAGCATGGCCATCAGTTGTATTAGGTAAGATTATGGGAGTTGTACTTTAGAACATCTGGAAAACACCACGTTGGGGAATACTGGTTGAGAACAATGTCCTAAATGCATGGATGAGTGGAAGTATGTCATGGCATTAGGGCATTTATAATGATCTGTTAAATATCATTTCTTGTTCCTACTCAAAATTATATGTGTGAGTAGCATCAGAAGAGAAATCAGAGTAAACATGATGCTTCATTCTGTTGAAATTGTTGAAAGTGTGAGTTTTGGAATTACTCAGAGGGATTCTTCAAACATAACTGTTTAGACTAATTTCTTTAAAATGTGATAAAATAAAGTAAGGTAACAGATTAAATAAAATAAAATAGCTCTTTCTGGATTTTATCAGTTAGTGCATCTTGCTAGGATAATATTTTATCTTTTTGGTTATACATACATACATACATACATGAAGAAGAGTTTATTTTAATTCAGAAACGTACTTGTATGGCTTTGGAAATCATTTGATCCTCTTAAAAGCATCCCGATGCCTTTTCTGTATGTTTTGACTCCATGGCACATTCAACACCTAAACAATAGGTTTGAAACCTTTTTAAATTCCTTTCAAAAAAGCCCCCCCCCAAGTGATGGTACTTGTGTCTTAGGGTGTATTTTTAATGCCAACTTGACATTTCATAGAATCATAGAGTTGGAAGAGACCGCAAGGGCCATCCAGTCCAACCCCCCGGAAATCTAAATCAAGCACCCCAACAGATGGCCATCCAGCCTCTGTGTTAAAGACCTCTAAGGAAGGAGATTCCACTACACTCCGAGGAAGGAGTGGTGTTCCACTGTGACAGCCTTACTGTCAGGAAGTTCCTCCTAATGGTTGAGGTGGAATCTCTTTTCCTGTAGCTTGCATCCATTGCTCCAGGTCCAGTGTCTCTGAACAGCAGAAAACAAGCTAGCTCCTCCTCAATGTGACATCCCTTCAAGTATTTACAACGGGCCTATCATATCACCTCTTAACCTTCTCTTCTTCAGGCAGTTCCAGGGCCACACAGATGGAGCCAGCTGCATTGACATTTCGAATGATGGTACTAAGCTCTGGACAGGAGGCTTGGACAATACTGTGAGATCTTGGGACTTGAGGGAAGGAAGGCAACTACAGCAACATGACTTCACTTCACAGGTACACTGCTACAAAATCCTTGACAAGTTGAAGAAGACAGCCCTTGTTCATTTAATTAAAAAACCACCAAGGATTTTAAAGCAGTCTTGAAGAACAGCCACTGAAGAGATTGTATTGTTTTCTGCATCCTTTAATTGGGTGGCTCATGGCGGGGTGGTGGTGGTGGTGTAGATTTTCTTAGAAACATACACTTGGATTGACCTAAGTCCTCCCTTTACCTGTGAAGCAGCCAAGTCACATTAACAAAGGATAGTTACTATATTGAAGGACGATCAGTGGTCCTTTCAGTAGAGTTTATTCTAAGGTATTTTTTATCAATATATTTCAACTCCTCCAAGAAAACATTGTGGATTTTATTTTATTGGTGTTGTTTTCTTGTGCATCAAGCCAGCTTAAGTCTGATTTTCGAGGGGAAAGGTAGACTATATAACTAAAGATTAGTATGAGCTGCTTTGTCTTGATCTACTATACTAATTCAGTAAACATCTTTTTAAAAGAAGTTCTGAAGTATACTAAAGTCTTTTTCTTCCAGATATCAGTAAATGTGTCACAAAGAAAGGTGTTTTTGAAAGAAAGAAAGAAAGAAAGAAAGAAAGAAAGAATTCCATTAACTGTCCTCCGGTGTTAATGTTTGATTTCTAGATTTTCTCACTTGGATATTGCCCCACTGGAGAATGGTTGGCAGTAGGCATGGAGAACAGCAATGTTGAAGTATTGCATGTCACAAAACCAGACAAATACCAACTGCATCTCCACGAGAGTTGTGTGTTATCCCTGAAATTTGCTCACTGTGGTGAGTAATTTGCTCACTGTGGTCAGTCTATGCTACCATTCTCTTCAATTGTATAAACATATTTCTAACAAATATGGGACAAGAAGAAGCAGATGTTTGTTTTTACATGTACTGTTTGTTTTTACGTGTATAGCTGACTTTTTTGTAACTAATATGTTGATGAAGTTACAAATGCAGATTGTGGTTTTGGAAAGTGATGAAGTGGGGAGGATAAGGGGTATATATTTTGCTGTTGTGAAAATCAAGCTGTTTTTAGTTGAAATACCTGTAATAACTCTGTTTTCAGGCAAATGGTTTGTAAGCACTGGAAAGGATAATCTTCTGAATGCATGGAGAACACCTTATGGAGCCAGTATATTTCAGGTAAAATGCATAGAAGTGTGGTGGGGGGGATTTAATCCTCTTCTTCAGTTTATACCTAAATTCTTGTCCATCGTTTAATGGACAAGATTTAATAAAACAGCTGCAGTGAAGAAAACACTTCTTTCTTCACTGAAGCTACTATAGTTTGAAAAAGTCATTTTTAAACTCAAACTTTCAGAATTCTCCAGACAGTGAGATCATGATGGGTAGACAGGTCTGGGAACAGTAATCCAAAAAAGTAACTTTTCTGAGTGTAGTCTGAGTAAGTTTCTGTTCTGAGAAGCAATTGTGTTGACTGTTTGCTGTGCCCTTACATACTACACAGTTATAGCACTTTCATTCCACTTTAGCTGTGATGGGTGAGTATCTTAGAATCCTGCAGTTTTTAGTATGGAGAAGCATCGGAACACTCCCTAAACTGCAAATCCTTCAGATGGAACCATGGCAGTTAAAGTGGAATCATAGAACTATAGAAAGTATGACAGAGGCGGGGTACAGACCGCCAAATAGTACGTATACAATACGTACTAGGGTTAGGACGGGGCGTGCTTCGCACCCCCCTAACCCTAGTACGTATTGAATACGTACAAGATGGCGGCGCCCCTGTTCATACGGGCGCCGCCATTTTTACATATGGACGCTGAGCGCCGTATGTTCACAGCCTTTATGACGTAGCGGTGCGCCCCTGGCACCTCGCTACATCACAAACGCGACTCAAAAGAAGAGCTCCATTTTGGAGCTTCTTTTTCGGTCCGCGCAGAGCCGCGCCGTCTGAAGGCTCCGGCTCCCACCACGACCTACCGCCGTCTTTACCGCCGCCAGAGTCTCTGATCTACGATATGCTTAAATTTCAAGTAATTGCATTTATATCTTTAAAACTGCAAACACCTTTGATTTTTTTTTGTTCTGTTTGTTAAAGATTTTAAATTACTTTAGCATTTCAGGAGATATGAGCTAAATAACTTTTAAATCAGCATAAAAACAAAGGGTAGTTCACAATTTTAAACATATGATTGTAATAACACATTATTCTTGAATTACTTTCTTACAGTTTATGTCAGGAGGATCTTTTCATGTGTTACTAGTGCAAAGTTTACCACTTATAGAAAGGGATGGTAACGGTAATCATCCCGGTTTTTCCAGTACAGTGTTACCTCGGGTTACGAAATTAATTCGTGTCCGCCGCCTGCGCTGGTTAAACCCGAAAAGCCTTCGCAAGCCGAAAACCCATAGCGCTAATGGGGAAAAGCCGCGATTTCGTGTGAAATAGCGCCGAAAAGCACCAAAAAAATTTTCGTAACCCGAAAAAACGTTCGTAACCCGGAACAGTTATTTCCTATGGGATGTTTTTCGTATCCCGGAAATTTCGTAACGTGGGTATTTCGTATCCCGGGTACCACTGTACATGTGAAACCTATTCAGCTAGAAACCCATACTTCAGGCATATACTATTTTTTTTTGTCATATAAAACAGTTTTGTGTGCATCCATAGAAAATAGAAGACAAAATTTTGAATGGTCCTTTTGATATGCTTTTGTCTTGATTTTCTTTCTTAGATTTGTGTTAAATTTTGGATTTGTCATACTTTTCCATGTTCGGTTGTGGTAGTGTCTGTATGCACAAATGTGTAGTGAATTGAAATTTTAATTCACCAGATACTTTTAGCCTTCTGGGGTGGGGGTTTGTGTTTTCCAAATGCATAATGCAATTTTCCCCTTCCAAATAGCTTTTGTTGTCATATTTTCTGGGAGTTTTATATTGGGGGGAGGATTGGAGGAGGATCTCACAATTTTTTTAAAGATAGTTTAGTCATTTTAGTGCCACATACGTATTAGACATATTTTATAAGCTTGGTTAAAATCAATTTTCTCTAAAAGTTGATTCCAGGAGACATTGAGAAAAGCAATTATGTTATTGGAAACCATATTGGAGACCATTATCTAACATCTTTCACAATTGTGAAACATGTATATTTCATGGCTTTGTCCTTACTCAGTATAGAATTAAACTGAGGTTGTAAAAAGTGAGTGTGTCAGAGTTGTGACAAAAGAAGGAAGCAGATTACTAATCTGATCTGATGGGAGATCTATGAGGAGTTTGAGATGACCTGCAGTTTGCCTTAAAGATGTTCCAATTTATGCAATAAAGACAGGTGATAGTAACATTTGGCCTAATCTACTCTACACAGTACTACATTATATATCCTTTGAACATCCTGTATTAAACATCTTAAAAACTTCATTAGCTTCTGAGGTCTGTTGCTTTAAGACTTGATCCATTCCCCAGTGCAATATTGAAATGAGGTAGAAAGAATATTTTTTTAAAATGTTGAAAAGCATGTTTTTCAGGTGTCAAGAAAACCTGACAATAGGAAACCTGTAGTTAGTGACTTACTTGGTGCAAAATTCTCTTGTGTGTTTGTTTTTTGCAGGAAACAAACATTGTTTTTTATGCAGGAAACATCATTTTCTGCACACAAAATAACATTTCTGCACAAAAATCTTATTTTCTGCACAGAAATTGTTGTTTCCTTTGCAGAAAATGCTGTCATTCAGCTTGTTCTGGTCAAATTTTACACATGGTGGGGTTTTTTTTTGGGGGGGGGTGGCACAATAACAGCATTTTCTGCGTCAAAAATAATATTTCAATTATTTATTTAATATTTTAGATTTACTTCTAATATTTCTACATAGAAAATAATTTTCTTTTATGCATAGAAAATGCAGAATTTAGCATAGAAAATAGCATACTTATCTTTTTTTAAAAAATATTTCTTACCAAAAAAAAAAGAGGCAGAAAACAATAACAAATACAAACAAAAACAAGAGCATGGAATACTTCTTGAATTGTGAAGTCTTCAAAACTCCAGTTGTCAAAGACTTTCTTGGAAAGGGAAGAAAATTGCTAAATTTATTTGTTGCATCTGTTGAGAAAAAATTAATGAAGAATTCCATACCTAAACTGAAACTATTAATCAAGCATAATAATGTTGTTATGCTTTTCTCTTGTGTCCTCTCTAGTTAAACTAAATCTAACCCAGGTGGAATCATTTAGTTAGACAAAAAACTCTATTGGGAGAAATACACAATACTAGTTATAGTATTACTTCCTTGACCTCTTCCTATTAATATTAGTAGTAGTAGTAGTTGTTTTGTTGTCGTTGTTGTTGTTGTTATTCCATCTACAATAATGACAAGATGACAGACAGATTCTATTCAGAGATTGTAATATAATACACAATACTAGTTATACTACTACTTCCTTGACCTCTTCCTCTTATTACTTTCATTGCTGTTGTTGTTATTATTACATCTAAAATAATAACAAGATGAGGAAGATAAGGAGGGGGGAAGGCAGCAGTGAAAAAAATTAATGTTGTAGTAATCCATCAAATTCTGAAAAAGTCAGAAGAAGAATAAATGGTCTACCAGTAAGCCAATGCCACTCAGTATGAAGTTTTTAAAGGTAGCATCCATTTGGCGGCCACTTCCAAAGCTTAGGTGCATTTGGCAACTTCTTGGTTAGAGGTATTTTCTCACCCTCTCCTGACACTGAATATGGAAGGTTCTCTCACATAGTTCTTTCCTGCTGCAGAGTTTGGCAGATTCAACATGTAAGCCCGAAACATCTCTTGTCTTTGGCTGCTGCTTCACTGCAGAAATAATGCATTGTGACACCACTTTAATTGTCCTAGTGCCATCCTATGGAATCCTGGGCTCTGTAGTTTGTTGTGGCAGTAGAGCTCCCTGATTGAGAAGGGTGAATATCTCAGAAAACTACAAGTCCCAGAATTCCACATAATTGAACTGTGGCTGATAGAGCAGGGTCCAACTGCATTAATTCTGCAGTATAGATGCATCCTATATCTTGTACATTTTTGACATGGAATGCCTCTCTTTTTGATAAAACCTTCCTCTACCCTTCCAAAACCAGGCAGCAAACTAGAGATAGAGTGACATGTTCAGCAAACCCTGAGTGCTGTCACTGTTTTTGAATTTTGAGGGTAAACTTTGAATTGGATTTGAGCAAGTCAAATTGCCTACCTTAAGGGTACTTTTCAACAGTTAATTATCAAGTGATGAGAAAGTTTTAGATAACTTATTTTGTTTGGCCTGAACTGCTAAAGCAGTTCGGACAAGAACCCTTATGTTAATATTGTAAGCTGGGATCCTTTTTGGCTGAAGGGCTAGTGTACAAATAAATAAAGGAATTAATCTGAAACTGAAAGGAAGTAAATGGTATCTCTGTAACAAGGTGTTTGTAATATGATCGTGATCAAGTCTTCAGGGTTAGTTGACATTAAGTATGAAAATATGCAGAGTAAGTAAGAAGCAAAAATATTTGGATAAAACTGTGTATACTTTAGTATTGCTAGAAGAGTTTCATCTGGTCTGTGCAAAGAACTGTTAACTATTTGTCTTTTTTTGTTTGTTTCCTTTAGTCCAAAGAGTCGTCCTCTGTACTTAGCTGTGATATCTCTGTGGATGACAAATACATTGTCACTGGCTCTGGGGACAAGAAGGCTACAGTCTATGAAGTTATTTATTAGAGACGAATCTGAATGAAAACTGTACTCCTCCGTGTAGCACTTTGTTGTATATTACTTTTTTTTATTTTTTCCTTTTCAAACTGCGGACTGAAAATGTTCATCACAATTGTGGATTCACCCCGCTAAATTTGCTATTTAATAGCAAGCTATCTTTAAGAACTTATCATACCAAATCTCCAGCTATCTACTGGGAAGAAGATGGAATAAGCATACTTAACAGGGAACTGACTCTTTTGATTCTGTATCATAGTGTAATGTATTTATTTTGTTTAAAGAAATCTTTCTAACAAGGAACTGACTAAATAAAGTAGTTTGCTTCTACCTTGGATTGGAAGGTAGGTTGAATTCTTGATGTATTTCTGATGCAGGTTAAGGGGTATTGGATGAGAAGGGAAATTACATTTTATTATTAGCTACATACTCCTGTACAAATTTAGATCTTAAATGAATTATTCTTTATATTCTGCAGTTTGACAAATTTAATAAAGTTAAAGAGGCAATGACCTAGTACATATGAACACTTTAGTATTTAGAAGCTAAACATGGTATATGAGCAGGATGAGAGCCAGCTGCTTGGCTTTGGAAATCCACTGGTTGACTGTCGCCAAGTAACACACAGAGGAAGACAATGGCAGACCTCTTCTGACTAAATCCCCCCCAGAAAACCCTGTGATAGTTTCACCTTAGGGTTGCCATAAATCAGTAACTTTTTGAAGGCACACAACAAATGAGCAGGATGTGACCTGTGTGGTCACGCTGCCATACAGCCATGGATAGTCACAGTATTTGAAAGGCCTATTTATTTAAAGCCAAACAGTGGTAGGCCTAACTCCCATTTCCTAGTCTATAGCATAGTGCACACATAGTACAATAAACCACATATTATTGTGGTTTAGCATTCCATACATTAGCTTAAGGGTTTGCATTCCTCTCTTTTGTTGTGACTTCTAAAAGACCAGAAGCTGCAGTTATGCCCAAGGCCACCAACTGTGGTTAGGGATTATTGTGGTTTAGAGGAACAAGCCAGATTTGTATCATGGTTTACAATCCGGGCTTGTTTCTCTAAACCAGTTTTCCGTAACCTCTAGTCTTATCTCATGCTTTGGACTAGAATTCCCACCAGCCTTAGTTAGCAAGGTCAGTGGTGCTGAATTATAGAGGCTACAGACCAAAACATCTGAAGGAAATCAGGCTGTTCTAAGACATAACTCAACCCTAACTATAGTTCTAAATTCCAGTGAAATTGCTAACTCTTTAGTTAAAAAGCAAAGTGAACATGTCCAGTCTCCCAAGTCCATGGCTCACTTCCATAACACCAAAAAGGTAATATTCACTCCAAGGACAGCCAATACAAATTTTCTTGGTTTATCTTAATAGCCTATAACTGAAGAGACATGCTGGATGGAAATTTTAGGAGATACAAATCTAGTGATCAGTTAAGCTTATTGTGTAATATTATCAACAGTATCTGATTTCAAATATATGTTTCATTAGGTGTTTATATTTTGTAAATAACGAATAGTTATTGTTGAGCGGCAATGATCCATTTTTGATAGAAACTACTGAGGCAAGTTCAATCCTTCTGTATTTGTTGGGGTCAAGTTTGTCTTGACATCAGAAGTTGTGAAGTATATTCCAACAGTAAGATTGCTCTGTCTATATTAATCTGCCATTTTACAGTGTTTTATAAACATTGCTGTGTGTGGTATTATGCTTTCCAAGGCGTTTACGTACAGTGCATTGCTGAAGATTTTTTAAAATAGCACTGCTGTTTTGTGTCTTTCAGAGAGAAGTACAATAACATGTCTCAAAGAATCACCTTCATCCCTCCCGGACGTTTTTGCCACATTTCTTTGAAAAGGGAGATGTGCGTCTTTGGGCAATTTTGCAGTTACAAAGATTACAGAAAAATATTTGATACATTCATTGGAAACGGCACTAAGAAGGGAATGGATTCCTACAAGTGTACAAACTACATAAAAGCGAGGACCTCAGAGGTAGGATTTAGAAGAGCACTCATTCTGAAGTGCGGAACAGAAAGGATTTTCACTCGGGAGAAGGACTTGCTTTATTTACTGCCAGTTCTGTCCAAGTCTTAGTTGAACGTCCCTGAAATGGACGCAGGCTGAGCCATTGTGCCAGAAACATTGTGTTATCTTTTTATGTTGTTGTTGTTGCTGTTAAACTATGACCTGTGACATATTTTTTTTTTTGAATGCTTTAAAAAAAATCTTTAAGTCTGTGGATCTGCTGATGTACAGTGCCTTTGCTGCTATGGATCAAATCAAAAGAACTGTGTAGATAAACCTTTATTGTGTAAGTAGAAAATTACTTAATTTCTTACTAGAAATGGGTTAATGCTGCAAGTTGAAATGGACTGTTCATTGAAGTTCCAAATGTGGTAGCAAAAAAGAAAAAGAAAAAAAGAATTGTGTTAAGTGCTCAGTGTTTGATGTCATTAACAGTTTCGTAATACTCTACAGTGTAGAAAGATTTTGATACTAAACTGTGTCATTGTACATAGTTCTAATGCATTGTATTGACCACAAGTACTTCTATAATGGTAGATTATTGTTTGTGCATTCAAACTTTTAAGCATTAAACATAAGTAACTTGTAAGAAGTGGTGTTTTTATGATTATTATTTTGTCCTTGCTTTTGTGTATTGCAAAATGAGACAAGCTGATGGAAGTAAAAGCTTTTTTGAAAGTACACGACAAATATTGTTTATGTTGAAAGGCACTTGCCATCCATATATGTATCTGTTTTTTCAGCTAGTTCATTAACAGAAACATTGGTGGCATTAAGTATTCTCCATGGGCATCACCAATAGTTAAAATTTTCCATTTCAGCAATCAGGACCCATATACATATCCTTTTTACAGGGTATCTATACCACAAACATACAGTATAAAAATTAAACAGTCATAGCAGTTTAATGGTATAGAATCCTTGGGTTTGTAGTTTGGTGAGTACAATCATCCCTCCTTTTTCACGGGGGACCCGTTCCGGACCCCCTCACGAAAATGGAATTTCGCCTATATTCAAGCCCTATTGGCTTGAATATAGGTGCGAGGGGGTGTGCCATGGGCCCGTGCCCCATTCATTCTCCCTCTGTTCAGCCCTCACTCATAAGCAAGGGACGCAAGTCCGAAGACCACGAGAACAGAGGAAGGACTGTACTTGGAATTCCATGGTAGAAGGCAATTCTCTGGTAGAACAACAGAACAAACTCTCTAGCAGATCATTTGCAGCCCCTCCTTAAACTACAAATCCCATAGGCTGTAACCATGCCAGTTAAAGTGGTATCAAGAAGATACAGTTGTGCAGTAAAAATATTGTCATGAGGCAAAATTGTCATTACTTTTGGAAGCTTGAAGAAACATAATTTTCCTTGTTTTAAAAAAGAAGAAAAATGGCAGTGAGTGGGTTTGAGGACCTCATATTATCCACATCTAGCTAGACTGAAACATCGTTGGGGGGGAGGGATTGTTAAGAAGAAATTATTCAACTGTTCAGTCCTGTTAAAGTGAAACATTCAGTTGCAGCATGATCTTTGTGATATCTGTGCACTTGGACACTTGAACCCATGTTTGTAATCAGAATGGTGAGAGGGCAGCCTATAGCACACTTCAGGATTGCACTTGCAAGTCCTCAGTGAGATGATGTTTGAAATCTTGTCCTTATCTTGTCCTAATAATTCTGTCAGCTGAAGACAGCTGAAATTAAAACCTTGACTATAAAACCATCCTTCAAATTGCTTTGTCCTAAACCTTTTTGCTGCTGCTCTTCTGGGTGGACTTTGCTTATAAATATCCCATAGCTCTTTTCTTTCTACTTGAAGATCAGATATGGTGATCACTCATTTTACTCAAATATATTTCCTCATCTGAGGTGCACTGTACATCTTATGTGCAAGTATTTTGTGTGCTTTGACAAACAGGGCAAGTAAAAAATATACATTCATCCCATCACATTTGTGGTTTTGATTATTCATGAATTTTATTAATCTGTTCTCTAGGAATATCTGGGTCCTCCTGCGCAATTCTATGGTCAACCTGAACCAAAAGTTGCACTGAAGAGGCTAGAGATTCCTCAAGAGAACACTCCATTAGGCATTTGTAGCTCCTCCAGTGCAATTCTATGGCAGATGTTGACCACAGAGTTGCACTGGGGGACCTAGAGATTCCTAGAGAGGTGTTCTCTCAGTAAAAACATAGTGTTTTTGTTATTTGCAGATTTTCCACATTCACAGGCATCCTGTGCCCCTAACCCCAGAAAATGTGGAAGGACGAGTGTAGTTCTGCTAGCACAGTAACTGGCAGAAACTGACTTGGGTTGATGTGACTTGAACACAAGCTATATTACTGCACTATAGTCTTATAGTGCTGCTATTCCAGTTTAACTGCTCTGGCTGTGTCCTGAAGCATTCTGGGATTTGCACTTTAATGAGAATCATTTAGAATTCTCAGCCAGAGAGCTCTTAGGCCTCACTGAACTACAAACCACAAAATGCGACAGGAGGCAGCCAGCGCAGTGAAAGTGGAATAGCAGCACTGTAAGAGTGTAGTATGGTAATGTGGTGTGTATTAAGTAAGTAATTGCTATGTGCTGAATATGATGAGAGTCATCACTTTGAAGTTGTGAGTTCTTTGAGATAGAAGGTCCTGCACACTAAGATTCTAGGGTTTTGACCATTTATTGCTGGTTATGTAATAGGGTTTAGGACTGTAGCCAAACCATAATGAAATGAAACAGTGAGGACAGAGTGGTTACTAAGCTGTAAGTCCCACATTTTCCACAGTGTGCCCCCTTCACATTAGCTGGGGGAGATGAAGCTTGAGAAATGTGCTGTAGAAGATCATCTTTGACAAGCTCTTAAATAATGCACCTGCTGCATCTGCTTTTGAACCAAGAGTTACTGAACATAACCCTCGAGACTTCACATTTCTTCCGGTATTTGGAGTACAGCATCTCTACTTCACAGTGTGGATTTTTTTTAATGTCAAAACCAATAAATGTTTTTACTTTTACGAAATGATTTTCTGTCCTGGTTACAAGGAAACAGTATTATAGTGTCTTTTTTATTATTAAAAAAGGCGTAGTCTGACATTTACAACATGTCTATAAAACTGCTGTTGACTGCAGTGAAGCATGTCTATCGGTCATTTGGCTTCTTATGGATCCACTCAAAAATGTTACACACACACACACACATATTCCATATGATGTTTTGTGCAGAGGCCAAAAAAACTATCTTGCTAGGCATGTCAAGTAAGGAGCTTTGGTAAAATGGAATTGTAATATTCAGAACCTGAAGCAAACTTTAAGGTGTAACCTTTTTTTGTTAATTGCTAAGCAGATGCAAGGAAGACTTTGTAGAACTAGAACATTGACGTTAGAAATACTTACATATTTCTCAAATATATGCTGTGGGGGACAACACTGAACTAACAAACTTCTTCACAGCAGTGGGTGTGCATGTTTTTTCAAAAAGGTTTTTTTGGGGGGAAATCAATGAAATTAAACTCAAAATGTGGTTTTAAAGAATGTATCAAGGAAATAAATAATCCCTATTGAAAGATAAAACAAAATTAAGGCCTTCATAGAATAGAAATAACATTTTGAAAGGGGAAAGGGGAAGGAAAATAAGCATAATATATTTCTGCTAAAACTCAGTAGTTGCTAAAAGCATATTGAAAGAGCTATGTAGCTTCTCAAGAGCAGTATGTAACTATGTAATTTACAGAATATAAATCTTCTGAAGTATGCTCGATTGCCTAGTATTTGCCTCTTTGCGGGTGGGAGTTGGGTAATATCTAAACCCTGCTACTAAGATAAAATGTTCTTTGTTGTTGTTTTTTTCCCCTGAGGATGGATCCCTGTATTTTTGGGAAACTGCCTTTTAATGTTCCTCTCCTATTGAGTTTCCAAAATCATGGGTTGCTTTTGAAAAATTAGGTATGTAGTGCACTTTCAACTTCATAAATACATTGAACAATAGAACAGGAGTATGTAGAGCCATTCTACTAATGGGTAATGCGCTGAGAGAGACTCCTTCAGAATCAAGCTTCTCTTCCTGTGGAGAGCAGGATTTTGTATAATTAAAATCAAGCCATGCCATATGATTCTCCATCCTAAATAGACTTCCTGGGCAGGCTACTGTTGCATTTAGGTGATTGGAACTGAAGTGGAAAGGTTTTTGCCTAGCTGATGGACAAGTGGAAGGAAAGTGGAGGCAGGTAAAATGGATGGGAGGCTTTTTTTAAACTCAATGGAATATAGTTCTTAATATGTATTGCCTATGAAATGTATGGCATATGCCTTAAAACAAGAGCTCACAGACAATGTAAGCTTGTATTAGGCAATGACTACATTTTCCAGAAGACATTCTTGCCTGCATGTCAATGGTCTTCCAATGCTTTAACATTTGATAGGGTCAAGCCAACATGATGGATTTGGACAGAGCAAGGAATGCAATCTCCTTTCCTCTCTCACTTTGCTGTCCTGACTTGTGAGAAGAGGTCACTAACCATATCACTATGACAATTGTGATAGGTAGCGAGTAAAACACTCCCTAGTTAGGTGACAGCAGTTTCCTCCCAAGGGACTGGAAACAATAAGTAGTGACATCTCCCTAGCATCTTTCTGTCCAGCGACAGATGAAGTAAAGGGAACAATAGAGAAAACCTTTTCTTTTCTCTGTGTCTGTTGGAGCCATCGCTAGCTTAACTAGCAGGTCTAAAAGGTTAATTTGAAAGTGTAAAAGAATGTGATGAATAGAGGAAGAAAGTGGCATTTTATGTTCCATGAGCTGAAACAATGGAATGATCTGTGATTTTAACACAGCTGACCCAGGACTGTGGGGGGTTCTTTTTTGTACTATAGCTCCAAGATCCCCTAGCTAGCATGGCTGGTGCTATGCTGAAGCTCTAACAGGGCAATCTGAAATTCTTCTGGCCATGGGAAGAAAGGGAGAATATTTACCAGTCCCCCACCCAATCCCCATAGGTTCTTTTTCTGTTTTTGTTTTTAAAATTTATCTCCATTGCTGTCAGCGGGGGAAGAATTATTTACACAACCTCCTGGCTAACATAGAAGGAGGCTGATCCTAGTGAATGAGAACTTTAAGATCTATTCTATTTTGGAGAGTTATCTCCAGTGGCAGAATTGTTCCCACAGGGCTTTCTGCAGAAGCCTCATGGCAGAGCTCTTTTCCACTGACAGAATGGGACCTTTGCCCCTTCCTAATCCCTTTTGGATGGCTGCCCAGAGGTGGCAACAGGATTGCTCTGTGAAGGACTTCCCATGTGATAAATAGTTCATTGGTGTTGGGTTGCTGACTCCTTGCTCCTAATTTGAGCTCTTGCTCACTCACTCACTCTATCACCTTGTGTTGCCCTGTGTTGCTTGAAATATATTCAGCGGTAGCCATGCTGGCCATGCAGCAAAATACAACAAAATCCAAAAACCACACAACAATGGTGTATGCCTTCATTGGGCCAACTAAAAAGCACAAAATATATTGTGCAAACTTTCAAAGCTTCACTGGCATCATCAAGCAAAGATGTTTATAGAAGAAGGAAGTGATGATAGTAGAGTCACAGGCCTAAATTTTGTCTCATGTTATTTCTGTTGTCAGTTTCAGTCTCTTGCTCTGGCTCATTTTATTCTGTATCCCACCCATCATTCTCTCCATTCTCTCCACACACTGGATTTCAGAGAAGACCCTCACCCTGCAAGACTCCCTTCCACATTATTGGTCTGGTGACAGCCAGAAGGGCAGGCATGATGTATCCTCTTCCTCCTCCTCCTGAGCAAAAGCAGCTGTGGTGGGAGCTGGCGAGACAAAAGTCAGAGGCCAGCAAAGATATACCTCAGCACTCACCACCAGCCCAATCACCCTGCCTCTGTTCCCAATGACTAGGAAAAGGCTTCATCGAGGCACCAGGAAAACTACTCCCACAGCCTCTCCAGAGGTGTCACCCCTTCTGATGAGTGTCACCCAGTGTAGATGTACCCCCTGCAACCCAATAGTGACACCACTACCCAGGACAGGTATGATATTATTTGTATTTGTAATCAGCCATCATCTACAATGGTTTATTTCTTTCCTGGAAACACCAGCAGCCAGTGGCTCATGGGCTGCCAGTAGCCCACAGACCACTACTATCAGTAGCAGTGTAGTAGAACACACCTCCCTCAGAAGGCCATTAGATAAAATACTGTTGTTTATTTCAGCCACAGCTCAAGAAATAGACTAAAGACATTTAAAAGGAACAAATTAATGTATTTATACAAATACAAACTTTATTTAAAAAAATCAAGGTTACTTTTCTTGCTCTTAATCAGCACTGAGATTAACAATAAAAACTATCCACTCTTTCAAAAATGAGAGGAGATGACACTTCAAGACAGTAAGAAGCAATGTTTACAAAGGATCTTCCAGGGGGAAAAGCTGTTAGACAAAATAATCCAATAGATTTGTTGATTTTGGATGTCATGAAAAGGCAGCAGATTGTTAGCTGATGAGTTTTATTATTTTATTTCCACTGCTGGGAGCAGAGAGGAGGTACCTATGGCACACAGGTGCCAAACTAATATGACTGACCTGAATGCCAGTGTGCACATATTCAATTATTACAAATGATGTTTTTCCGCTTCCACCCCTCTCCACCAAAAACACCCTCCATGTGGAAACAGCATGGACTAGAATATAAAGAGATGCAGAAAGCACGAAACAGACTTTTCAAATGTCCCTATCTTTAACTCAGAAGGGCTGTGGAAATGTAAAGCATTATTAAGTCAGTCCCAGTGAGTTCAACAAAATTTACTGCCAAGCAATTGTGCATAGGACTGCAGCCTTAGTCACAGATGGGCTGTCACTTGGATAATTTCATTAGAACTGTGAATTACAAGGATTTGCTCTTTAGGTATTTCTGCTCTGGTTCATGAAGTTCACACTTGCTGCAAATACAAGGACAGTGAGTGTAGAGCAAATGTATAATCATGTCTTTGCTTTAATATAGTCTGCGTCCATCACTTAAAGTAATAGGTTTGTTAGCTCTGGATTTCTGTTGGCCATGTGACTTTTGCAGTCCGTTAAAATTCCAGCTCAGTTTATTAATGTAGGACCAGCATTTTCGTTCAGATATAAAAGCTGTCGGGAGCAAGAAGACCTTTGCTTTATTGTAATCTATGGCTGCCCTTGGCTGCCTCCATTCTCCAGCCCCTGTTTTTATGCGGCTAGTTAAAATAGATTAGGATTTATTGTAGGTTTTGTTTACATAAGGAGTCATGTCTCAGATGGTGTCAATTAAGGGAACAGGAGAAAACTGACTTCAAAGTAGAAACCAATGTATAATGGATCAGGTTTGTCAGTGGGAAGCCTGCTGTGAGAATAACTAGAAAAGGGATCCACTATGATTCTCTGCCACTTACAAAGGGTGTCAAACAGCCTTTTAGCAAGTTGAGGAAGAAAAGCTATGATTTGTTTACATGAAAGTGGTTCAAGCTCTTCATCTGTGACAAATTGTGTGTGGCACATCAGTACATTAGAGTACCATAAATCACTTACTCTTGCCAAGATAAAAGGAAAGTTTATCATTTTAGTTGCACATCCACAGGTTTACCTTTATGTAGCTTTTTCCATCCAAAAGACTCTGATAGCTTGTAGTAGGCACCTCAAAAGATCTCCCTCTTGTCACTCTCTTTCTCTCTTACTTCCTTGTCTCTTCCTTCCTGTTTTGTATTTATTAAATGCATATTCCATTTTTCTTCAGCGATGGATCTCACTGTTTATTTATTTGTGATATTTCTCTATTGCCTTCCCCAGGGCACAGGGGCTCCCAAGGTGATGAAGAAATGAAACAGTTGAAACAATATAAAGACAAATCATTGTTAAACACACTAAACTACTTTAGATTTTTTTTAAAAAACAAACTAAAAGCAATTCTAAAATACAATTTTAAAACAGTTAAAACAAATCAATTGCAAAGTTTAAAGACCAGGCAGAGCAGCACTGTTTTACCGGCCCACTGGAAGTTCAGAAAGATGGAGCCAACCTAAATTCCTTGGCTAGGGAATTCCACAGTTGGAGTGTTGCTACAAAGGAAGTCCTATTACATGTACATCCTAGCTTAAATTCACAAGGTGCTGGGACATGCATATAGACACTGCCCCGGATAGCTTTAGCTCAGCTGGTATATCAATATGCATTGTTGCCTTTCTCCACCTGACTAAATTGTTTCCCATCCCAGTTTCTTCAGTTACATTTAGATGCGACTAGAAAGGAGTTGTTTTGTAAGCTCATTTATAAACGTCAGAATTTTGCTCCCTTGCCTCTCCAGTGGATTGTGTCCTGATTCTGGGAATGAAACTCAAGTCTTCACAGACTTTTAGAACCTTTCCTCCTAGGCAACGAACAGACCTCCCATCTCTCGATGCAGAGTATAATCATCAGTCAAGAATTTATGATGCAAGGTGTCAGGATTTCCTGGGGTGTCCATATGTCCAGTGACAATGGCTTAGATGTCCTCGGCTTAAAGCGCTGTCCAGTATGAGTTCAGTTTAAAGATAATCATAAGAAGAGATAGTAAAGGTCATGAAGTTGTTCATCAGGAATGCCCACATGGATAGTAGATTCACAGGGAACACAAGTCACTTATCACAGTCTTCCCCATAATGCTGATCAATATTATGTGTCAATTTTAATTATAGACATTGTTTCTAAATGTGCATCTATCCCTATACAATAGTATGTTCAAATGTTATATAAATCTTTGGTGAATTTTTTGGCTAGTGTTTTTCCACTTAATCTGTTAGTAGTCATCCAAATTGGACTAATATGTTAGTAGTCACCCTGACAGTTCCTTGTCCACAACCTTCTTCTTGTGCTAGTCCTTTTTCAATAAAGAAACAAGTAAGTTATAATCCCTGCAAAATTGGTGTAGGCTCTTCTACCATAATGAATGCATTTATAAAAATAATTCAATCACATTTAATACTTCATGTAAAATATTCTTGTTTGAGCTAGAAAAATTGTGGTTTTTAATTACTTACTCTGGTTATTCTACAGTCTGAACAGGATGTCATTCATAATCTTCCTGTTCTAATGGAATATGTTCAAATACGAAAGAAAAATGAAATAAATTACACCTAATCCCATATAACTACAGTTGTCATATTTGAAGATGAGTCTGTTTTGAACTCCCTGCAATTCAGAAGTTATCAGCTGCATTCAGATGCATGTAACTCCTTTGGAAGCTACTGTATGTTGAGTGGCTGCATGTTCAGAGTGGACAGCCATTTTGTTTTTGTAGTCCAGGCCAATAAAGGAACTCAAAATGTTATTCCCTTTTTGTGTCCAGTCAGCTGAGGTGGTACTCATGTCAAGAAGATGTTCATTCCTGTCAGGAAAAAAACACTAAATGATGAGCTGTTGGAGAATGGCAGACCTGGAATTGGCCTTGTGTACAACTTAAAGTCATATATATATAGTGGTGTTGTGTGCCTTCAAGTCATTTCTGACTTCTGTTGATGCTAAGGCAAATCTATCCTGGGGTATTCTGGGGCTGAGAGTGTGTGACTCTCCCAAGATCACCCAGTAGGTCTCCATGGCTGAGCAGGGAAGTGAACGCTGGTCTCCAGAATCATAGTCCAGTGGTCAAACCACTGCACCATGTTAGTTCATTTTATCTTCATATCAGAAGATTAACAGAGGGGCACTGTTTGACGGCTATGGTCCAGTTCACAACCACTACTTTCACTTCCTGTTTTCATTTTAATAGCAGATGTAGATGTATGTCATAAAATAGAGGTGAACAGCATGTGGCCCTCCAGACGTTGGACTGCAGAATCCAGGCTCCATTGACTATGCTGGCTAGATGTGAGGGGAGGGTCAAAAGATAACCAACTCTGCTTAAAGGCTTGGTGCAAACAATGATGAGTTCATAGTGCTGGGAAAGTGCCTCCATATCTGAGGGAGTCTGTGCACCTACATTTCACTGTAAACATTCTGGGTGCAAACACAGCAGCTGTTCCAAACTGGCAGGGACAGTCCCAATTAATCTTCTGTCAACCAACATTCACAACTGCTTTTAAAATGTCTCACTTTCTCTCTACTCGCACTTTCCCACTTTCTCCTCTGCTAGCTTCCATTGCTTCAAACTGAGTTCAAAGTGCAAAAGTAGTTTGCAGTCAATTAACTCAGCAGGGGAGAAGGAAAGGAGAAAGCAGAAACTTATCCTTCCCAGTAAGCTTAAGCAAAAGGAAACTGTTGCAGCTTCTCCTAGCTTGTGCATTCTTCCTTATTAATAACCTTTGCCATCTTGACCACATTCTGATGCTGATGGGCTATGTATGTCCTGGTTTTCATCTTTGAAATATCAGATGGTATATAGATGTCATTTTCATCATATGAAAAGAAGGTAGGTTTGCTTTACTAACTGTTGGAAAGGAGTTACAACTCCACATTAGAGTTTATGTATTACATGCAAAAGATCCCAGAATCAATCCCTGACCATTCTTTTTTTTAAAAAAAATCTTTTATAAGCCACCTTATATCCCTGAACTGGGAAAAAGGTGGGAGGATAACAACAACAACAACAACAACAACAACAACAACAATAATAATAATAATAATAATAATAATATGCCTTAAGAATTAAACTTGTATTGCAAAGTTTTCAGGTAAGTGGAAGAAGAGAGTTCTGTTTGTTTCTCCAATCCAAAAATTGTGATTTTGATTCACTAACATTGTGCTTCAATGGACAAACCAGTTAAGCTTTAATGAAGATACATTAATCCAAAGACACTTCATGCGTGACAAGTAACTCTAAAACTGAATCCAGTTTTAGTCCTGATTAAAATTGCCCATTCAAAGGAATGAGTCATTATACTCAACAGTTGTGCATGCCTGATTGTTCAATGTGTCTATTCCATTTGGAATTATAATTGGATTTATTCCTCTGACATGAAGAATCATACCACTTTTTGGGGTGGGAATTGGGTGGCTCTCCATATGTTGTTTATTCCTAGCATCCATCAGCTTTGGCTATGATGTTTCGGACTGTTAGGAACTGCAATTCAGCAACAAGGACTGTACAGTTCCCGCTCTTGGTTTAAATATATGTTCCTATTTTTTTCATACCTCTGCTTTATACCTGTTTATGTATACTGATATCACATGTGACTTTCTATCTTTTCCCATTCCTGTCCTATATTGTTTGCATCTTTGTTTTGTATTTGCTAAGCTGCATTCCTTTAAATGGGTTTAAGAATTTGGCACATTTTTTTTTCTTTTCAGTGATAGATTTGAAAAATCTTTAAGAGCTAAAATGGTGTAGTGGTTTCAGTGTCAGAGTAAGACTTTAGGAGACTGGCCTTCAAATCTTCACTGAGCCATGGAAACCCACTTGGTGATCTTGAACAAGTCACATTCTCTCATCTTAAGAGAATGGCAATGGCAAACCTCCTCTGAATAAGACAATGGGAAACCTTGTCTTCCAAGAAAACCCTAGGATAAAGTGGTCTTAAGCCGGAGTTGACCTGACAACATAAAGCAACATAACAATAACAACAAGATTTCTTAACCATTCGTCCATCTTCTTGTTTTAGGGATCCTGTGGATGGCATCATTCTCCAAGTATCAGATCTTTGGCTTTCAGGCCCACCATGGACACAACATCTCCCTAAGCAAAACATGCTATGCAAACTTGAAATAAGGTCTGGGAAGCATACAGTAATATTTGCCCCAACTGTGCTGGGAGAACACCTTTCAATTTTCCTCTCCGCCTAAGTAAGCAACTGCATTAGAGAGCAACCTCTTACAATAGGCCTAATATCTCAGCTGGCTGCTTGCCAGGGGACAAACGTTTCTTGGCAGCTCTGAAAAAGAGATCCACAAAGGAAAGTCTGTTACCGCAAGACACGTAACACTAGCCTTGGGAAATATAAATCCTGCTGTGTGGAAACCCAATTAAACACAATCACAGATCCCGTCTGCTTCCCTCCCCTGTTCCTGCCTCCTCTCTTTTCTTTTCCATTAATTGCATTAGCAACAAGTGTAAAGCAGAGCAAGAAAAAAATTGCCATGGTGAACTGATCCTCTTCTATCATAGATCACTGTAAAGCTCTGACTATTGAAGAAATGAATAAACAAACAAACAAATAAATAAATAAAATGAGTACATATGCTTGTTGCCAATGCATTGCTCGCTGCATTATTTTATTTTTTCAGTCACATGATTTGTAGGAAAAGTTATAATTCAAAAGTAGATGCATTTCATGTCCAGTCCTTTGCATCCCTGATCATAGAATGTCAAACTGAGAAAGATTTTGTACCTCACTCTTAGCTGCTGACAGTCACAGTTCTCTACTCAGTCAAATGGACATGAACACTGGTGCATCCCATGCCTATTTTCCATAATTTTTGGACTGATTTCTTTTTACAACCCCCTAATTAGATTTTTAGTTATTTTTCTTTTAAAAAAAATCTCTACATCCACCAGCATATTTAGGGAAGGAAATCCCACATCTTCCGTGTTTGTTTCTCTGCCTCTTCCCCCTGGAAGGCTTTCATGAGATGCATTATGCTGGAGCATTGGGAGACCAAAGTTTGAATCACTGTTTGTCCATGAAATCCACTGGGTGACCTTGGACAAGACACTATATTATTTCTACAGTGTAGATGCACTCCCAGTCTTGGGAAGAAGGTGGGATATAAATGACAATGGTGATTATGATGACTGATTATGACAATGACAGAAGAAGAGAGGGAGGGAGGGAGAACAGATAGAAAATGTTTGGAAAGACTCTGGTTTATAAGCTTACAACTTTTCTATGCAAAATAAATCTTAGGCCTCTGTAATGTTGGCTTTTTAATAAGGGAGGAGATTTTAAAGTACTAATATGTAATATGGAAATTGACTAAATTTCCTTCATTTATGAGTGACGTGGAAGGTTTATACTACTTACTTCGAGAAGAGTCGAGACAAGTATAGACTCTCTATCATTCAAAATGTGACATGACAGGGAGACAGCCTGGGTAATCTACAGTTTGGTTCAGCTGCAAGCTTATATCTGTGGTGATGTGAATGTGACTTCTTTCTGCTGCAATATTCTAGTGTGTGCTAATTAAACATTTCTGTGGGTGGGACCTAACAGGGTGGGATGTGCATACACAATTGTGCGTATGTGCCTTCCAAGTCACCTGTCAACTTATTACGACTCCATGAGTTTCATAGGGTTTTCTTAGGCAAGGAATACTCAGAGGTGGTTTTGCCAGTTCCTGCCTCTGAAATATTGCCTAATAGCCCTCATTCTTCACCATTCATCATGCTGGATGGGGCTGATGGGAACTGCAGTCCAACTATTTATTAAGAGATATCCGTTTCTTACTTTTGGATGAGATAGGTTCACGAGTGCCCAAACTAAAAGGCCTTCCACCACCGGGTGTTACCCAGTGCCAGGGGTGGGACTTCCAGGGGGGAATGGGACTTCTGGGGTGAGACTTCCACCCTGTGGGGCAGGACCTCTTCCCACCACCCGCCTGGGCATACACCTGCCTCCCTAGAGACAGCTGAAGGCTTCTGGGGGGGGCACCCTCCTGGTCCTTCAGCTGTGTCTCCAGAGGCATCTGAAGGCCTGAGACAGCTGGGAAGGAGAAGGAACAGTCATGCGACTGTTCCTCCTCCACCACCTGTACAGTGGTGCCTCGGGTTACGAAATTAATTCGTTCCGTGGCACCGTTCGTAACCCGAAAAGCCTTCGTAAGCCGAATTGCCATAGGCGCTAATGGGGAAAAGCCGCGATTCCGTGCGAAAAAGCCGAAAAAAGCACCAAAAGTTTTTTCGTAACCCGAAAAAACATTCGTAACCCGGAACAATGTTTTCCTATGGGATTTTTTCGTATCCCGAAAATTTCGTAACCTGGGTATTTCGTATCCCGAGGTACCACTGTACACTCCTGGGCCTTCAGCTGTCTCTCCCAAGGCAGCTGAAGGCCTGGGATGTCCCGGAAGGAGAAGGAACAGCCACATGCCTGTTCCTCCCCTTCCCCACCTTTCACATGCCATGAAAAACGGCTTCGCATGCCATCTCTGGCACATGTACCATAGGTTCGTCACCACTGCACAATACAGGATTTGCTCCCATATTGTTTTGAAGGATGGGGCCTCTGGGAGGCATGAAAGGCCGTAGGCAAGAAGAGATATGAAGAAAATCCAGCTGTGCTAGCAAACAATAGCTTTGTATTCAATATATGCAGAAGAAGGATTAGGAGAAAAAGAAGAACTGTTTCCTGTACTAAAACTGGTGAGCTTGGTGTCATGAACGTGTAAAATCTGAGAAAAAAGTAATGTTGAAGTAATTTTATCTGAGTTGTTAGAGTCAGAGAGAGAGAAAGAGCTAGCACATAAACTGAGGAACTGGGAGATAAGACTATAAGCCCCCACCTTGATTCTAGTGAATGTTTCATTGCATGTTCTGAAGCAAAGAAACCATGAGATACCAACACAGTTATCTTGAAACAGATACTTAATGAAGTCCTGAAACTGATGCTGAGAGGAAGTGATCAGGAGGCAGCATGTCTGCTTTGATCTGTTCTCCTTCAATTGCATAGACATATAATACCTGCAGGCCTGAGGGCATGAACTTCATGCTATCTATTCCAACTGCTTTCCTTTTACTTTCTGGAGTCACCTGAGTGTTTGTCAGATGGTTATTTGTATCCAACTGTGACAGATAGTAAAGATACACCAAAGCCATTTATTCAATTAACTGATGGGACGTAGCTTGTAGTCTCATTTGGCTAATCGATACAGGTCTGCTAGTGTTTCCATACTAGTCTCTTCTCTACCATTTATCAAGGAATCTGTTTCTAGTTTTATACAGGAAAAGTATTATGACTACCAACATGTTTGCATGACCATACTTCCTAAACCTATGAACATATGAACCATTACTCAGACAGCAAGGGAGGAAGGCACAGAATAGTTTATGGGGTATTCTGTCCCCATGGGAATTCCAGTGTAGAGAGGGATATAAAAATGTCCCATGCCCAGAGGAGTGCTTTTAGGTGCACTCAGGGTGCAGTCAAACACATAGGAACAGAAAACATGTATTGTTTTAAGTAACTGTGAACCCTTCTTTTTTGTTGTAGTTGTGTCAAAGGCACGTTACAGACCGCCCCTTTGGGGTGGCCTGTAGGCGCACCTTTCCCCAGTGTATTGGGGCCTCAGTGGCCAGAACAGCAGCCACTGAGGCCCCGATCCACCGCTTTCCGTGCCGTGGGGAAGCGGCAAAAGGTCGCTTCCCCGCAGCCTGGAAAGGGGTGTCCTTGGGGCTCCCCGTGGCAGCGGGGAGGAGGAGGAAGGGGCCGCTTGGCCCCTTTCTCCCTTGCGTTGCTGGGTGCAGCTGTCTGAAGGCTGTGCCCAGCGACACAAACCAGCGACGCAAACCAGGAAGGAGCACATTAAGCGCCCTTGCACGGAGGGCACATTAAGCGCCCTCGCGCGGAGCAACATCACATCCATGCCGCCCCGTATAGAGGCGGCGCGGTCGTGACATCATCATGGCGGCCCTCATGTGGAAGGGGCGCTGCCATTTTGTACGGACTCAGTCCATACCAGGGTTAGGGGGGTGCGGAAGCACTGCCCCTTCCTAACCCTAGTACAGACTGAGAGTCCGTACTTAAAGGCCCGTTTGTAAAAGAGTGCCAAAGAGTGCAATGAATATTATTTATGTGTCTTGAAAACCACGGCTATTTCTTTTTTAAAAATATTTTTATTAATTTTAATCATATCACAATGTATCATTCCAAAGATATAAGAAAGTAAAATTAAAAAAAAAGACAAGTATGAGTATGTAAACAATATTTCGTAATGTTGTGTTCATAGATTCTTGTCTTCTTCTGATATTAACTTCTTTGACTCAAAATTATAAAAAAAATTAAAAATATTTTTTAAAAACCATGGCTATTTCAAATGCAAAACAACAAAATTATTGTTGCTGTCATCTGTTTTCAAGTTATTCCCAACTTAAGGAGACCCTATCATGCAGTTTTCTTGGCTATTTTCTTCAGAGTGGGTTTGCCATTGCCATCCACTGAGACAGAGAGTGTGATTTGCTCAAGTTCACCCAGTGGGTTTCATGGTCAAGTGGGGATTCGAACCATGGTCTCCCAGTGTCCTAGTCCAATACTCAAACCACAACACTACACTGGCTCCAAAACAATAACAAATACCTTTGTTTTAATCTGAAAAGGGTAAATAAACTCTAAAGGAAAACAGATGTTGTTTATTTGCAAGACAACCTTGTGTTAATGATATCATAGGACAATTTTCTACCCAACCCCCCCCCCCCCAAAAAAATGTCTCTGATGAGCAAAACATCCCCAAGTTGCTTGGATAGAGTAGATGGTCCATGAAAACTTATGTTCCAGATACGATGCACTATCTGTTGTTTCTCTTATCCAATGTCCTATCTGGGGAAGAGGAGCATGGTTTATTCTTTCAAATAGTGTCAACATTAGGTCCTGCCACATTTCATCTCATGTGGAAATATGATTCAACTCGTTTTGTCATCACACTGTAACCAAGCTGGACTTCCCATGGTGTGCCAAGCTGCCCATCAAGGCCAATGTCTCGCTTCAGAAGATATGATGCCTTAGCACTGCAGTACCACCACACTGATGCTGTCTTTCCCTTGTTAACCTCACTTTTATTGAAAGAGTAGATATTTACCTTTGAAATTGAGCAGTTGTGTACCACTTAGGAAGCGTCTTCAAAACTACAGTCTTCAAAACTACAGTCAGCACTCCATGTCTACGGATTTTTTTTTCATGGATTCAAGCATTCATGGCTTGAAAATAATTACAAAATATATAAATTCCAAAAACCAAAGCTGTATTTTGCCATTTTATATAAGGGAAACAATTTTACAATACCATTTTATTTAATGGGACTTGATATCCACAGTGAGTCCTGGAAGCAAACCCCGGTGGATCATGTTCCAAATGGCAGCCAGTTTACTATCACCTCTGTCCATTGCTCCTGTTTCCCTGACTAACCTAAAGTGCCGGGGGGGGGGGGGGGGGGGGGTGTTTCACAAAATCTCTTCCCACTTACCATTGTTTTAAAATGGCAGTTCCCTGCAATTGATGCCACAGTTCCTCCAAGGCATAATATTGTCCATAATACATCCTCCAACAGGACCTGTAAGCCAATTTGTACCTTCTGCTCAGTGATGTCAAAAAGATTTCACACTTTGACTTTGGTAGGGTTCTTCCTATTCTGTGTCCTGAATACATGCCATACCTCCTGTTTGTTTTGCAGATTATTTGATAACAAATGGGGGTGTGTGTGTGTGTGTGTGTGTGTGTGTGTGTAAACCAGTTCAAACATTTCTAGCATCATTTCTTTGCTGGCATCTTTCTTTGACCCTGGGCATTATTGGGTAGTGTCTCTGGTTTCTCTATGGTGACCTCTTTGTGGATATCTACTTCAAGTCCTCTGATCCTTGTCTCTCAAAACATCAGTATGTCCCCTTGGTCCTTCCTGGCCATGATCAGGTGAGGGTGTCCCTGGTCCCCTCCAATTTCTAAGTCTTGGATGACCATGGCCATTTTTCATAGCATTATATTTATCCAACTGTTCTGGACAGCTGAATGTGTGCATTATTAGCAGAGAGATTTTTCTCTTCTCATTCTTCTTAGTTTTAGATATATTGATCTATTTTGTTTGACTAGCTACCTGTTGTTTACTGGGAGGGATTACTATTTAGGGAGAGGAGGAAAGTGTGTGCATGTGTGAGAGAGAAGTGGGTGGGGATCCAGCTGAGTTTAAAAAAAAAATGAAGGCATTGCCCCCAAATAAGAAATCTGCCCCCCAATGAAATTTTCCTTCAGTCCCCAAATTTCTAGCATTGTAGAGAAATTGGAAATAATTCACATCGAGAACTCTTTTATATTTTGTGTTTACAATCTCTTGCAATGCTAGAAATTTGGGAAATTTGGGAAATTTAGAAAATTGTCCTGAGAGCCAGAATTCTTATTGGAAAGGGCAATGCCCTCACTTTGCCTTTCTAGTAGCATGTGTGCATGGGAGAGGGTGAGGGGATGAGCACATGTAAGTTCATATGGGAAATGACTAGGGCGCGGTACAGAGCACCAAAAAGAGGTGCCTCCCCGGCGTGTCTCTTTGCTCCACAGGAGTGCCGCAGCAACCAAGTTGTGCGGTGCTGCTGCGGAGCAAAAAAGGAGCACCTAGAAGCAGCTCCTTTTTGCAGTGCCACTGCAATGCCACAAAGCGCCAGAGCTGGCACGGTGATGTCACAGCTGCGCCGCCCTTTCTGGAAGTGGTGCAGCTGCGACATCACTGTTATGCACCCCATCTGGTGTGTGCACTGCAGTTGTGGGGCGTCCATGACATACAAGGGTTGCTGGGCATGTGGGCGCTCCACTCACCAGGTAACCCTGGCATGTGACGAGGGCGCAGCAAAGGCATGCCTATTCCGGGCCTTTGAAACACCAATTTCCTCAACTTTTCCTATGACTGATAAGTGTACAACTTATTTTTAACCCTCCCATCCGTTGTTCTACATCCTCTTTATTCCCGCCTCCCATCCTTGTTTAGTTTGTGGTCTATTTGTTCATTTAGTAATTTAGCCACTAAATAATCTGGCAGTTCTTTTGGATTAATGAATCAGTGGAGAAAGACACAGACAGAGCATTGTTTGTTTGTTAAAGCAGAACACAGAGACACCAAAACACATTTGTTCAATTGTTTCTTTTCTAGTTCATTTAGAAGTAGAGTTTGCAAGCCATTTCAGTTTCTCAAAAAGAAAGAAATGGGAGGAATGGTGTATGGTAAAGTTCAGTATCGGAAAACAGGGGATTTCCCCCAAACCTGATTAAGGAGAAATAATATATGCAGTTTTCAGTAATCATGGGACATTTGGGATCATTGCTTTGCTGGAACAGGATCCAAATCAATGAACAGCAGACTGGCACATAATCCAGATCACTTAATTGGTTCCTAAATTAGATATGGATCAATTTACAGTCTTTGGAGTTGTCTACACCGCTGGGAAACACTGTACTCACCCTGTAGCCATAACGTAGTTTCCTGGTCTGTAGCCAGTCCTATAACACTACACTCACCATGGTAAGATCAAAACAGCACAGAAGCAAAAGGCAATCCTACAATGATCATGTGTCCCATCATGTGGAGTATTTCCAGCCACACAGTCATGTCCTTGTCACCAGTCCTGATTTTCCAGATGAATATGATGTAAAAGGAAGTTCTCTGGATCGTCAGACAAAAGCTCCAGAGGGACATCATGTGCCCAAATCACAGCTGCTACAAGGAGAGTGTGGGGTTTCGTGCCAGTGTTGACAAGCCCCTAGAGAGAAGATTGTCTTCAGGTTCTGTGCAGCTTCCATCAGGTAACACAGTGCCTTCATTATCAGATGTGTGGCCATCACTCAGAGTCCCCCTGAAAGGTGCGTCAGAGCATCCTTTGAAGTATGACAATGTTGTTTCATTGCACTTTCAGAACACAAAACACAAAATGCAAAACAACTATGAATAAGTTCTACTTTTCCCATTCCTAGCATCTATCAGTGGCAACTGAATTTTCCCATCCACCCCATTATGAAACAAAAGTAATGTGGATTATATTTCCTGACCTTCCCCATTTAGGTGATAATAAAATAATGTGGAAATTGGACAAATGGTGGGTCAGCAATGAATTTAGTCTACAATGAAGTCTCCTTCTCACATGAAATCCTAACATTGCCCTGCCAGCAAAGACACTGCACGTTTTTGTATTCACAGGCAGGAGACACCACATTCATAGTAAACAATAGGTTGTTCATGCAGATGGTGGGCTTTGTAGTTACAGTTTCTTCAGTTTCCATCTGTTTGGTCTCTGTTTTTGATCTAAGCACTCACACTAGCTTCTGTGCATCATGTCTGGACCAGAACCTGACAGGAGATTTTTGTTGTTTTGTTTGTTTTGTTTTTGTTTTTGTTACCATACATTACTTTGATTGGGATCCTACAGGAAAAGATAATATTTTTTGTTGTTTTAGTTTGGACATTTTCATATTCTGGCTACTTAAAAAAAAGTTGGAGCGGGGAAAACAATACAAGTCAGGGGGCTGAAAATTGGTGACACTATTTCAAAGGCTTCAGGTGGTAATGTCCTAAAGGGCCTTCCTTGTAGGCCTAGTTTTGTGGGAATTTGTCACAAGGCAAGAATCTTGCTAATTATTGGAGGATTAAAATTTTCCGACGGATAAAGTTTAAAGCCCGGCTACTCTCTAATGAACATTGAGCATAGGAGATTATCAGTTGGGGGACAGGACATCCTTGTCCTGTCCTTTTCCCATCTTTGTCCTGTCCTTCCTGTCCTGTCCTTCTTGCATGATCGCAGGAAGAACTTTTAGACGACGTTGCATTGATCTGGACATTGCCCTGTCTGGGAAGCGCAAATGACTGTGATCATGCAAATGACATATTGCTGACCCTGTCATTGCCCCACCAGTGAGGTAGAATTTCCTGCCCTTGCCCTTCATTGTAGATTAACGGAACAACTGACAGTTTCATGACAGGATCAGCGCGAATGTATGAATGTCTTTTGTGCAATCTCTGTCATGGATGGATAAAAACATGCTTCACTCCCATCCCCTATCTGATAATCTCCATAGTATCAAGAATAGGTTAATACTCAGAAGTCAAACATGTTAATCAGAAATAATACAAAGTAATGCTAAGGGTGATTAGAAAGAAGGCAAATTTACGGATCTGTTTTCACTATTCAATGCTGGCAGTATCAAGCCTCTCTTCCACACCCTTCAATTTCATAGATGGAAACCAGGACACCGAGGGCCAAGCAACATCAGTATATAGACAAGATGGTAGTTATTAGTGAGAAAGCTGTTAATGAAAAAGAACTCATGAGGTATGAGAGCTGCAGCAGTTTCCTTTTGCCTAAAATGACTGGGAAGTATGAGATTCCATCCCGCCTCTTCTCTCTTTCTGCTGAGTTAATTGAGTTTGATATCTTTTTGCAGGCTGAACTCGGTTTTCAGCACTTGAAGTAAGCTGAGGATGAAGGAGGAATGTGAGAGGAGGAAAGGAACATTTTAAAAGCAGCTGGAAAAGTGGGAGGACACAGTGGCATCCCTAGAGTTGGTGGGAACTCACGGTGTCACCCCCCCCTCCGACTTCCTCCCATATCCCACCATGCAGAATCCTTAGCAATGCTTTTTTGCACTAATGTTACTCATAAATCAATATTCCCATATTTCACTGAATGTACTGCTAATAGTTGTGACATAAACAACTAGCAAAATTAAAATTAAACCTTCAAATTACAATATCATATGCACAGCCTAAATGTATTTACATAGTGAAGATTTGGTTAAAATGTGATGTTTTTAAAGAAAATTTTAGAAGATTTTTTTAAAAATTAAAATTTCATTTTTTTAAAAAAATACAAATTTTGAAATTTGAAATTTGAATTTTAAAAATTCTGAGGCCTCTCCTTTCTTCTCCCACTGAGCTTTACTCCATCCCACCATCTCTTAACGCACTTTAAACGAAAGCAGATGAATGCCACAGCCTGTTTCTGCCAAAAGGTAGGTTTTTGAGGAGCAGTGGTGTCACCCCATTTTAGGACTTCACCTGTTGCGGTCTGCACCTCCTCGTGACACCACTGAGAGTACAGAAGATTAACTGAGACTCCCTCTGCCATATCAGGACATTTGGAGGGTATGCACTTGAGGTGTTGTCCAAAGATGAGATCAGTGTATTAGGCCTGTGTGTACTTAATCTCCCATTTTGGCCCCTTTTATATTGCAATTACAACAATCTGACTTTGACAATCATGGCTACATCCTATGGAATCCTGTAATCTGTAGTTTGGAGAGGCACTAGAGCTCTCTGGCAGAGACTTCTAAATACCCCCTCCCTATGCTACAAATTCCAGGATTTCATACAAAGGAGACATAACAGTTAATGTGGTGTCAAAGTGCTATAACTGTGAAAGCACCAGGAAGAACTGAATGTACAGAAGACCGCACATAGTTTCCACATACTCAGAAATACTATTAAAATGTGGGGTGAACACAATCTATAATAATTCATATTTTGAAGAGAGCTAATTTGTTTATCAAGGAGATTGAGTTTAAGTTTTAGCAGCAATAGGGCTAGAAACTACTGGCATGTCTGTCTTACAACTTCTCTTTCGAAGCATTGCTGGTTATCATGACATTCTGAGCTGGGCATAGTGAGATGCCCTGTGCAATTTAAAAATAACATGGGTTTGCTAATGCTTTGGAATGATACTCTTAAACTTCCATTAGCCATCAACTCCACACCACTGTGAAGTATTAAGTTACAACAAGATGTCAGACTGTACTAACTGGGAACTTGGTATACAATTTAGGTGAAAGCGATTCTAAAACAAACCCCTTTGAACTCTGGTTAAACCAAGTCATACTTAAAGAGCAGAGAGATGCTGTTGTAAAGGTCAAAGAGAGATGCAGCAATGCCATTTTAGCAATAATTGTGTCAATCGTAATAAGGACTGTTAATTGAGGAGGGAAATGATACAGAAAGGGACTGTAACTCCTACACAAAACAGATCAAAGTAGTGCTAAATGACATGGAAAACAGCTATTAGAGTTTTAGTGCAAATGGAGGTATTGCATGAAAGGAGGCAGATTTATTTTTATTTTTATTTTTTTGGACAAGATGAAATTATTTTTAAGGGAAAAGTGCAGAAATAGCTTTATTTTGAAAAAAGAAACATGGACTGTGAATTGGTGTCTATATTGTTTGGCTTCCTTTGTCACTTAGTGTGTCTTATGGAACTATGGACTGGACTAGGAAACAGGGATTGAAGATCATGGCATGACTCCTCAACAAAGATCTGGGCTACAACGGCACTGCACAAGTAATCCAGTTTGACTGCCGTGGCTCAGTGCTATTCTGGGAATTGCAGTTTTGTGAGACATTTAGCCTTCTCTGTCAGAGAGCTCTGGTGCCATAACAAACTACAATTCCCAGGATTCCATAGCCTTGAGCCAATTACAGTGCTGTTGAACTGGATTATTTCTGCAGTGCGGGTACAGCCTTAGGCTACAGCTGATTTGAATGTTTCAATGTTGTGCATGGAAGAGTTAGTAATTCCCTGCCTTGACCACAGTTGGTCTGTGCAGCACTAGAGTCCTCATAGGCCCTGTTCCAATCTTTTATTTGCTAGAGCCTATCATCTGAATGTCTGCCCTGACACATGACAAAAGTTCACTATGCAGAACTTGAATCCTGGCATACTCTCCAACTGACTCAATTTGGCAAGAAGAGTCTTGATTTCTCCTCTGTCAAACCACTTTTCTAGCTGCTTTTAAGCTGTCCCAATTTCTCTTTCTTCCCACTTTCCCCATTTCCCCCCAGTTTATTTCAACTGCTGCAAAGTGCAAAAGAAGAGTATAGTCAAGTAATTTTTTAACGGGGAGAAGAGAGGACAGGGCAGATTTTTTCCTTTTCCAGTAGGCTCAGTCAAAAGCAAACTTCTGCATCCTCCCTAGCTTGTTTGTTCTTTTCATTTGCCCTTTACACTGTCATACCTTTGAATGGCGAGGATTATTTTTTTAACGTCCCCGACCTCTCTACAACAAAATGATTTTTAGTAATAATCATAAAATGAAACAAATAGTAATGATGGCCAAAAATGAAATGCAGAGAATTAAAATGTTTTGTTATTGAACTTTGTATATATACTAATGCCAGTACAAATAAATAAATGGCAAACCTGCCTTTGCATTTTTTCCCATTCTTTGCGAGAAGTATTATGTCATCTACATATCTTGATGTTTCTTCCTCCAGTTTTCACATCTCCTTCCTCCAAGTCTAATCCAAGCTTTCTATATGATATGTTTAGCGTATAAATTAGATAGAGAAATAGATGCAGCCTTGCCTGACCCTTGTCAAAGGCAAACTGTTCTGTTTCTCTATATCCTGTATGTACAATGACCTCTTGTCCTGAGTATAAGCTACACATCTGAACAATAAAATATATTGTGATATTACCATTTCTTTAAGAGGGATCCATAGTTTTTTCATGAGCTACACAATTAAAGGCTTTCCTATAATCTATAAAGTACAGGCTAATTTCTTTTAGAAATTATTTGCTGTGGTCCAACATCCAATGTATATTTCCAGTATGATCCACAGTACCCCTTCCTTTCCTGAACCTGGCATTTTTCAGTTATATTATTATTATTATTATTATTATTATTATTATTATTATTTCTTCTTCTTCTTCAGCATCACTTTGATTGCATTGGAGATTAAAATGTATGATTTTTGCAGCATGTATGGATGAATACCGTGAGAGTTTATGAGCCTTCATGCATTGCCAGAAATGCAGGGAAGTTGTGGATCTTGATGAGCCTGATCTTTACCACAAAAAATATCTTACCTTGCTTGAGGTTTGTGAACATTCAGCCAAATAGGATGGGAATTCCCACAAAAAATGCCCTCAAGTTCCATACCAACCAAATAGTCATGATCCAGTGTGTCATCAAATACTACCAAAAGGTCCAGAAGAATCAACAGAGATACATTCTGACTGCCTTGTTTCCAGTTTAGGTCATCCATCAAGGTTATCAAAGCTGTTCCTGGCCTCCAAGAAGCCTGAATCAATGCTGGAATGGATTAAGATCATCAGTGTCACCCAAAAAAGCCTAGAGCCATGATGCTACAACTTGATCTTATGCATAGATAGAATCATGTAGCCTGTTGGCAATATGTAGCTCAGGGAGGGGGGCCATTTCATGTGGCTTTTGATACTCTTGGGAACCCTGGGGTCCCAGTACATGCACACACACATCAAACTGGATTGTTCTTAGCTGATTCATCTTTGTTTTTGTTTTTTGCAGTCCCCATCTCTGACCTACCACCTTTCTTTAAAAAGGAAGGTTCAAAAGTGCCCAATACAGTACTTATCTGTAATTTTTGTTTTCATGAACATTTCTCTTTATAAATCTATCAATTAGAAATGAACTGAAAAGATAACTTTTGCTGGACTCCACCTGTCATAACACTTTTAATCTTGCTTATATTTAAGCAATGTAGGTTTTTTCCAGATAACATTCTTGCTTACAATATTACTTGCCTTCAGCTGTTGTTTGACTTAACTTTTCAGCTACCATATTTAAAGGTATGTGATGCATATCTTCTAATCTCTCTCTCTTTCTGTTTAGGTGTTGTTGCTCATTGCAAAGTTTCATAAATTTGTTTGTTATAATTATCTGTCTTAAGGCATTCCTGCTAAAATGACCCCTTTCAAGTACGTAGGTAGTTTACACTTATTAGAAGAGAGAAAGAAAGAGACTGGAAGTAACTTTCTCGCCAGATTTCCCAAGGCAAGAACAGTCAAAGCACAGCAAATTAGCAAATGCATCAACACCTTTCCTGGCTCTCAAGGTGGGGGAAATTCAACTCACATTCAATGTAAAAGGTGCTTTGTTTTGATTAGGAATATGTATCTTTGCACTCTGAAAGACGTCTTACCTTGTCTGAATTGCAGCCCTGTTCTTTTTCAGCTTTAGCAAGTGTTTATGACTGTTAAAATAAGAATGAAAAATTGAGATGTGAAACAGATGTTATTTTCTCCTGCCAGACTGAACATTTGTTGTGCAATCTAGCATGCTCTGCCTTTCTCCTGTAGACAGAGCAATAATGCTGAATCAAAAGAATATGGAATGCATCCTCAAACAGCAAAGACCTAGATTTGCTACAAGAACAACACTGGGGTTACAGGGTCATACTTCATGTTGGCAAATGTGAGAGATTGTACTGTCCAATTGCCAAGGCAGAAGCTGAACAACAACCAGTCTCTCACACGTGCGCACACATGCGATCTAGCAAAAAAAGAAGTAGGCGGAGTCTTCCAAAACTGATACTGCTTCAAGCACTGCTTGCTTTTGACTGCCAGGAAGGGGGGGGGGGAGGCACTTCATTTGCAACCTGTCCACATATAAGGACTGTGGACAGGTGAGCTGAAAACTTTTAGAAAGTCAGAATGGTGGTACAGTAATGAACAAAGTGTTGGACCTGGAGTGTGGGCATTTTTCAATTATATTAAATGCCAAACATCAACAAAAGCTGACTCGTAGCAGGTCAGGCATTTTGTTCATATACATCTACATTGTATACTATGATTTGACAGTGGCTCTCCAAAACAGGTGTGTTAAACGTAGCAACCTGAGTGTGCCTATACTATACTCTCCAAATGTCTTGATTTGGCAAGGACAGACACAGATAATCCTCTGTTATTCCAATTTTTTTGCTGCTTTAAAAACGTATCCATTTCACTCTCCTCCTCTCTCCTTTCCCCTTTGCCTTCAGCTTACTTCATTTGTTGTGGACTAAGGCCCTGTTTAGATCAGCCATTAAGGCCAGCCTGGGGCAGAGTTGAGGCATTGCGTCCACATGATGCATGTCCTGCCTCTGCCTCCAGATGCCGCATGCCACTCCACATGTCATGGTGCTCCGTCCATACGACACAGCGCTGAAGGAGGACCATATAGCTGCACCATCATGGCTATGGTGCCTTTTCCAGGGCACAAAAAGGAGCCACTTTTTGCGGTTCCTTTTTGCACTCTGGAAAAGCCAGATTGGGGCCACAGTGTGAGGTTGTCATGGACCCAATCCGGCTAGGAAAGGGGCACCATTGTGCCATCCCTTAGGGACTAAGTTCAATTGCAAAAGAAGATTGTACTGAATTAGTTCAGCAAGTGGAGACAAGAGGAGGAGATGGAATTGTGCCCTTCCCAGTAGGCTCAGGCAAAGGTAGACTGCTGCATCCTCTCGTAGCTTGTGTGTTCTATCTCATTAACAACTTTTGCATGTTGCCCACACTCTGATATCTGTTGGCTTCACATGTTCCAGTTTTCATCTGTAAATGTTGGAGGGTATGCTATATTTATTAGTTGCTAGTTTGAACGTGTCTCTAAGAGTTTAGGCAGAGCATGAACTCATGTTATTTCTTATTTGAAGGTCCCAGACCCTTCCCATCAGTTAGTCTGTAGTTAGCCTGGGTTTTTGGTCTGCAGTTCTGTCTGTATCCTGTTATCCTGTTATGTGGGGGTGGGGTGGGGTGAGGAAATGAGGGCATCTTCCCTCCAAACAAGAATTCTGTTTCTCCAATGAAATTTTCCTTTCTAGCATTGTAGAGAGTGGGACCTTTAGAACCAGCCACACCTAAAAACTCTTGTATTTGCTTCATACACATTCCCTTAGTTGCCTAAGATAAAACCTTTAAGTAAACCTGCTTCATATGTTTTACCTTAGCCTACTTTATTTGCCTTCTAGACCCTGTGTGTGTGTAAGTGTATGTGTTTGTGGTGGCAGTGTGAGACTGGTTGTTTCTCACCTTCTGCTTGCAAATTCTAATTACTCTGTTTGATATGCTGTCTGTCAACAAGGCACAGGTTTGTACCAGTACCTCCTGCTGTATCCTTTTAACTAGAAATGCCAATGGTGGCCCCTAGGACATTTTATAAGCAGTATATGATGGATATGTGCAGTTGATCTAGGTGATCTAGGTGTAGTCATCTAGATATAGACCCACTTAAGTTGTGATTAACTTAAGCCCTATTTATTTTAATGTGTCTGATCAAGGTATTGCTGAGCTTGCATATGCTTCATGTCTCTATGCCTAACCACCTCCAGAGTGTATTTAAAATAACATTCTTCAGGATGTTGAAGTTATTCCAGGTTATCATGGTTGTATTCCACCCTAAGATTTCATGTAAATATTTACCCATTCATGTTAAATTACAACTTCTGCTTCTAAATATCCACAAATTGACATTTAAAAAAATCACAGTATGTCCTTTTTACGTCAGATTGTCCATATTCACTTAAATTATCAAAGGTTGGATATGTTCCCTTTTCTGCTTGTTCTCTTTCCTTTGTTTTCTATAGATTTAGATGTTACATGAAACTGTGCAGCACATTTGTTATTCTTGAATACTTGCAGAGAGCATTTTATAACCCAGGAGAATACACATAATTTTCTCCTTTAAAGTCATAAGAAGTTATTTGTCACTCAATCAAAATAAAAATGTCACTTCAGTATGGATTTGCAGAAATGACAGAATTTTATTTTCTTGAGCAAAACAGACAAATCTGTATTCCTAGCTCAGTAATATCTTGCAGCTTTGCAAACACTTTCCTTCTGCAGCCTGCCAGGAAATGTCACTTAATGGAAGTTTTAAAACAGCTGTGGTGGTAGTAAGTTCACACAAAGGAAGTAGCAAAATTAGCACTTTGCATGAAAGGCCTGGGTCTTTTAATGTTATTTTGAAAGTGCCTTTTATTTTTCTGTTTACCATCTGACCTAATAGTTTGTCTCTGGATCAGAAGTATTTTGTGACCTTTTTTGTTGTTGACCTTCTGGTCAGTTATTAACTTGTATGTTTGTTTGTTTGTTGTTGTTTGTTCTGTTTTTTAAAAAAATATTGCATTGGATTTAATACTTTTTAAGGAGGGGAGGGTACCAGGGATTTTATATGTTTTGTATTTTTAACTTTGTTATCCGCCCTGATTGTTCTCAGAGGGGCGGGATACAAATAATTTTTATTATTGTTGTGGTTGTTGTTGTTGCATCTCAATAGAGCCATACCATTTGAGCTGTCAGCCATCTGAAAGTACAAAATCCAGGAAAACAGCTACACAAACATCACCTCAGTCTACATCACCTCAGCGACAATGGTCACTGCACCCAGGGGCATCACTAGGATGTGTGTGGGGGTGAGGGGTGGGGGGGTGCGGACTGCACCGGGTGTCCCCCTTCCAGTGTGGAGTATACCACCATGTCTCTCCATAGGTAGACCAGGACTCCTGGAGACTGAAGGTTCTGGAAAGGACCTGGTCCACCACCCACAAGTAGCAAGGTGGCTGGTTGGGACGCTGTCATCATACCACAGCAAATTCCTGGAGGCCTCACCCATTCACAAATGGTGCTTGGATCTCTTTGGGATTTGCAAACAAGGTAGATAGATCAGAACAACCTGAAACATGGATAGTCCCTTCTGGTGCCCCAGCCACTGGCAACAAGTAGACTGGAGACTGCTCTTCAATAACAGCCCAATCTACTCTCTACTGATTTCCTGAGGAAAATACAGTTTATCCACAACTTCCCAGAGAACACCATCTCAGCCACTATGGATAAGATGTCCCTATGCACCAACATCCCACACCAGGATAGACTATAAGCCACCAAGAATGCTACAGCAGACCTAGGAGTTTATCGCGTTCACTTTTCAGCCTGATCTGGGCACAGGAAGGGATTGGGCTGGAATGGGGGAAAACAGGTTTTATCTCACACAGAATTGCTGCTGTACTGCCCCCTGACCATCACCCATTCCCAAGCTGTGCTCTACTGGTTGATTTTGTTAGTACAGAAAGCTTCTGTACTACCAAAATCACGGGGAGAAGCATGGCTGGGGGATGGGGGATGGTCAGATGGCAGTGCAGCAACAATTTTGTGTGTGATAAAACCCGCTCCTCCCCCTTTCTGGCCTGATCCTGTCCTGTACCTGGATCGGGCTAGAAATTCATGTGCCATAAGCTATCTAGTCACCAAACTCTGTTCACTTTGTACTTGCTAATAATTACTTAACTTTTGGGAATAATATGTAACTCCAAGTCAGTGGCACTGCCATGAGAACTCACATGGCAAAGTATGGAAGCACAGAATGCACATTATAAAATAATTGTAATATAAATTATAATATAAATAATTTTATATTAACAAAAGAATAAAAAATAATTAGGTTAATCTATAAATGAAAGATTTTTCTTCCAGAAATGCAGTGTGGCAAGCCAATACCAAGTGGGACACTAAGTCAGGGGAGGTTTTATTCCCCCCTCCCCAGCTAGTCCCAGAGAAGTCCTGACCTGCCTTCAGTTTGCATGGGGTAAGGAGTCCCATTCATTCTACTGGATAGGTGTGGACAGGCTGGATTTATTCATTACAACAGCAGAGGACAAAAGCCTTAACATACCCCCTTCCTGCCCCAAAACTAGGTTACCTAATTTTGATCATCTCTCCCCACTCCTCAGCTCCTGCACTGGGTACTGTATTTCTAAAAGAAAAATCCAGAACTCAAGGACAAAGTACGACATGCACATAGATTGTGGAACTACTGTAGTTTGCTCATTGTGTGTCAGTGTATGTGAAACTGGAGTTGAATTTCATTACACTAAATATAGATGTTGGATGCTGGACAATGCAACACATGGGAAAGGTTGCAAAATGGTGACTGACATGGAATATCATCATCACACCATATAGGATATGCCCAGGATGACACAGCACACATGATGCAAGAGGACTATTGCAAATACCTGGGTGAGAAAATCATGCCATGGACAAAATGTATAAATATGAGCATGGCCTATGTTCAGCACGGGTTGCTGTTGTTAGTGGATAGTTGTTTGGATAGTTGTTGGTTTGTATATAGTGCTTGTCATGGCCAGCCACGAGGAGGACTCGGAGGAGGACTTGCCTCCTCAGGTACAGGAGGAACCTGAGGCTGTGCCAGGCCCCAGTTCTGCCCTGCCAGGTCCCAGCTCTGCTCTCCCAGCCCCAGTGGATTTGGCTCAGCCAGACCCTAGCTCTGTGGGATCTCCTCCAGTGGAGCCTGGGGCTCAGCCGCCCAGCCTTGCCCCAGTAGAAGTTCCAGACCTGGGAGACATAGAGCAGCAGAGCATTGAGATTCCTACCTTCAGCCAGAGGTGATCAGAAAGGGTGTGCCTCCAGTGTTCCAAGAGGCTTGCTAAGAAACGCTCATTAGCCACTCAGCAGCGGTGACAAGGGAGCTAGATATAAGACACATGGCAGATGGTGAGCTCTCTTGTCAGAGTCTATTGTCTTCTAATTAGTAGACGCTGCTGGATCTGACTCCTGGCTTCCTAGACCTTTGACTGCCTTTGAATACTTGACCTTGGACTGGACATCTTGACCAACCCTCTGGCACTCTTGACCTTGGACTGGACTGGTAGTATTTCTCTCTGTAATCCTGAACTTTGGACTGGCTTGTGGCTTATTCTATTGGACGTTGTTTGGCATTGTTGTTTGAGGAACTGCTTCTTGGCAGCTCAGTGTGGTTCCCTTTTGCCCAGCAGGCTCTTATCAGCTGTTTGAATGTGTGTTGGCAGCATTCCCGGACATTGCTGTAAATACTCTGTAGTAAAGTTCTGTACATAGAACTTATAAATTCTGAGTTGTTATTTAGCACCTTGGTCAGTTATAGGTACTGACAGCACTGCTTGAGCCCAACAGAGGAGGACCATGGGTAGTGTGTGTCTCTGACAGTGTTGCGTGCTTTCATGTCATTTCCGACTTCTAGTGACCCTATGGCAAACCTATTATGGGGTTTTCTTGGGAAGATTTGTTCAGAGGAGAGTTGCCATTGCCTTCCCCTGAGACTGAGAGCATGTGACTTTCCCAAGGTCACCCACTAGGATTTGTAATAGCCATTAAGACTTATAGGTTGGAGATAAGACCATGCAACACCTATGTCTCAGAGGTGAAGAAAGTCTTTTCTGTGATCGCTACCCCTTTACCTGCCAAGTCCACCACAACCTATTATGCTAAGTAGAATGGATTTGCACCTGGGATGAACTTTTAGCATCCCCATATTTTAGAGGGATGAAGTGAGGGCAGGACTAGCTTCATAGATTCCATGAGCTCAGGTCACAGAACCAGCATGGAGCTGGGATTCCTAATGTTATTGCTTTTGATAGGCTGATAATACTAGGCATCAGCACTGGGCAAACCAGGAATGCATTTGGTAGCTTGACCTTCTGTCCTTGCCCAACCAACATTTCAGAATCTCTGATCCCTACTGTTTTTAGCTTTTCACCTCCCTTTGCACCACATCTGTATTTAGGGAAGGCTGTTGATGCTTCAGTGTGCCCTTGACAACTTGGCGTGACTGCGTTATATGCAATTTCCAACACATTGTGGACACTAATTACAAACAATTTCAACAGTCTCTTAGTCTTCCTCCTCTAATCAGGCATTTCAGCTCAGTTTAATTTGGGTTAAGAGACTGCTGAGACTGTTTATGTCTTTTCTGGGTATAATCAGGTACACTTCTTCTTGCATAGTAGGGAAGTCCTTGTGGCTTTAATCATTAGCCTTAGCAACTTTCAAAGACCAATACGTCTTGTCTCCCCCCTGTCCCTCCACATACTTTTTCAGCTAGGGGAATTTTATATGGTGCTTTCTTAGAGCTTGATTGGTTATCAGTGGGACTTTTTCATGCTGTGCCACTTACGATCTTCTCTTTGCATAAGGTCAAAAGTATCTTTTACTGTTGTGTGCATTTTCTTCCATAGGCTGTGTGAGCAGTGGCAGAGTACATCTGTCAATAATGTCCTAATGTCACCCGGATATTTGAGAAAGCCACAAGATTCTAGGAACACTACTGTTTCCATTTTAATGCTGTCAGCACCTGGTCTTCCACATGTTTTGAAATACAGTTTTTTAAAAATTGGTCTTTGTCCCCTAACTTTTGTTTTGCTACGTTGTGGTTTCTCCCTTCATTCTGGCAATGTACAAAACTGCACTTGTCAGTGTACATTTTCTTTAGCCTTGAGTTGTCAGTGTTCTCTCTCAAGCCCTTTGCCCTTGCACTGCATTTTATTTCTTTTCTGCAATCTGTCATTTTTTATAACCTCTATAGCTCTTCACCAGATGTGGCATATGCAAGCTTCAGATCCATTAACTGTTGTATTTCATTCCAGTTGATTCTGAAGCACTTTGCAAGTTCTCCACTTCACAGCACTTAATCAATGGAGACACCAAACAGTAGATGTGGATGGCAGACATTAACACAAATTGAGTACAAGCAGCTTTCCTTTCATCCTTTCAGATGCCGATCACTTGTAAGTTGCTTATTATTTCAGAGAGACTAATATAGTTGGTTATAGAGACTAATTTATATAGTTGAGTGCATGAGAATAAACACAGGTGGTCATTGGTCATGATCTATTTGTGAATCTGCCCTATATATTTCCATTCATATTCCATTGTCTTCTTTTGCATATATTTTGTTGTTTGTTCATGGAGCAAGGCCATCGCCAGAAGTGTAGGCACAGAGTTAAGAACATGTCCCCACGGCTGTTGCTAGGAAGGGAGACCAGACTAGCTCACTCTCTGTTGTGCTTCTGCTGGCAAACAAAGACATTTTCATTTAGAATCTTCTTGGTGTCTAGAGCTGCTGCCATATTGCAGAATAAAAGCAGGTTTTGACACCACTTTCACTTCCATGGCTCAATGCTATGGAATTCTGGGATTTGTAGTTTGGTGGGGGTACTAAAACTGTCTGACAGAGAAGGTTAAATATCTCACAAAACTACAAATCCCAGAATTCCATAGCATTGAACCATGACAGTTAAAATGATGTCAAATTGCTTTATTTCTGCAGTGTGGTAGCAGCCTAAACTGATGAAATAACCCTTAATCTGGTGGGTGCCTTAATTTATATGGGATGAGGCACAAAGCTTAGAAATGTGACTGTTTTAAGGAATATAACTCCCAGAATCCCACAGTCATTTTAGGGTTATACTCCTTGAAAATCAGCACTTCTAAGCTCTGATTTGATTTTATCTGGTCTTTTTGAATGTTTTGGTGATGGGTTTATTTCATCTGAATTCACAATTAATCCTTTTATTTTAACTGTGTTTTCCTGCTAGCTGCCCTGAGGCCTATCTCTAGTGAGGAGGCAACATATCCATCATAAATTTAAAAAAGAAGTAATTGACATAAAGAGCTACAGTTCACATTTAGAAGGTTCACAGGATGTATCTACAGGTAGTTTCCATCCCTTCTCAAACTGCTCTCAAATGAAACCCAGTTTGAATAAGGGTCAGGAAAATATTTATAAAGGAAAATATTTCTGATTCATCACAAAGAAGCATGGCATCATTGTAGAAACTGAATAGTCACAGGTTTGGACATTTTATATAGGAAGGAGCAGAAATTCAGAGTATAAGAAGTGGGTCAGTTGATTCTGCCAAAGGATTTTGGCTATTTCAGGTGTTCTCGTCCAAAGTCCAGTGAAGAATCTTTTCATACTGAGAATCTACAAATATAAACAAATTATAGTTTATTCCAATGAAAAGAGATGCCTCTGGAAAACTGTGTGCATTCATATCTATAGTATTATCTCTCCATTTTAAATGCATGCATTCCTGTGTTTTGATCCTCGTTTATTGGATATATAGAAAAACCTTTGTGATTTTAAGTGTTCCACATAATGGACGATTTAATTTTGTGTCTAAGAAATCAACGTTTAAGAATATGTATGTGTGTGTTAACAAATAAACTCCAACATGATTTTTCTACATTAAGTGCATGTTGTTAGATAAACATGAGGTTCTAGATCTGATGTCATTTGATTCTGCATCAGGTTGTGAAGTGAGACAAAAGCTCATATGTCGGTATATATTTTACTGTATTAATAAACAGGTACTAAGCTGGCATCTGTTTTAGCAGGATGTCTTTAAATACCGCTGGATATAAGATGATGGCATTTGCATAAGATCCCCCCCCCCCATCTCCTGAACTTAAGGTGGTTAATGATACTGAAAACAGAGGGGAACAAAACATATTCAGTATGATCTGTGACAATAGATTGTTGTGGCACTCTTGTCCAAAGGGATTCATGTAAAGGTGGATCTTGCAAACCCCCCTGATGTGACCTGGTTCCCTAATGTCTACTTTACAACCTACCGATTCCTGCCTCTGGCAGGCTATTCCACAACCTAAGCACTGTCATTGGAAAAGGCTTTGAGAGGTCAATAAACTGAACTTTCAGTGAAGATCTAAACCCAGCAGGGGTAGAGAAGCATATATAATTGTGGGGAGATAGGAATAAAGCTCTCTGATCAGAAGCTAAGAGCTCCTAGTGGGCTGTTATACTAGGAATAAACAAGGCATTATGATTATGCGTTTCCCTATCAACTGTAATTAAATTAGGCTTTGCCTTGTATAAGTAACAACTGTGTATTGTCAGTTTATGGAAGACAAAACAATCCTCCCATGAAAGCGCCAACACTTTCTGATGCAACAAAACAAAAACAAAGAAACATTGTGACAAACATCAAAAAGAAATCTGACACTGGTAAACAATAATCAATTATTTAAAATAATACTAAGAAAAAAACTGCAGCAATTTATCTTTTTTCAAACAAGAATTGGAAGAAAATTAGCTTGAAACTGTCATCACGTCAAATTGGGTATATTTGCAACTTAAAATTAACCAACATTGAAGTTATTCTTTGTTCTGTGTATTCATTTTCTTTTGTAACCTCAGCCTTTAATCACCACTGACTTGATGAAGTGTGCTTCTGGCGTTTCAGGATTTGTCCTTCTGTCTTTGAAATGCCCTGGGCCAATTCATTTAACTTGGCCCATTATTGAGTCAGGTCATTGGATCATAATCAGTGGTCCCCAAACTGTGCTCTTTAAGGAATTTTGGACTTCAGCTCCCAGAATCACAAACTATTGGCCAACATGGCTGAGGCTTCTGGGAACTGAAGTCCAAAATCTCTTAAAAGAGCACAGTTTGGGGACCACTAGTCCAATACACACACACACACACACACACACACACACACACACTTGGCCATTGGACATGTTGACTGTGAGATGCTGGAGATTGTAAGTTCTGGCCCCACAAGGCTGCTTGATCTCAGAAGTTGAGCATGCAAAGCATGGGTTGCTTTCTTTCTTTTCATAAAGGGAATTCCTATTTCTTCTTCACTTAAGGTAACATACTGTGTGGCTCTGAGGAGTATTGTACACTACCATATAGAATTAAAATTAGGGTATCCAGTCATGAATGTGTGAAACTGGCTTTTAAGTAGGCATGTACATTGGATTTGGCTGAAATGTGAAGTCCATGCAGAATCAGGCCTCTTGGGATCGGTTTGGGTGGCCCCCAAGATTAAGAACATTTTTCTCCACAGCGAATCTGGATCCTTTCAAATCATCATTCAGGCTCTTGATTTTGGACTTAGGAAAGATAGATGATCTGTCAATAGAAATACACAGGAAGGGTAAGAAAGGGGGAGGAAGACTGAGTCACATTTTGATCTTAGGGCATGTTTTAACAGTGTTCTCACAGTTGTGTGTTCGGGAAGAATTGTGCTTCCTCCTTCGGTCCCCATGGTACACTTAAACATCATACTTTTTAGTGAGTTTTCAGGCATATGATGTTCATGCAACCTCTGCACTTTTATCATTCTAAAACATTCCAGTTTTCATGCCTAGGGAGACACAAACAAAAACAAACAGCTTCATTTATATACCGCTTCCTACTGAACTAACAGTGTCTAAGCAGTTTACAACTGTAAGCTAATTGCCCCCAACAATCTGGGTACTCATTTTAGTGACCTCAGAAGAATACAAGCCTGAATCAAGCTTGAGCCCTTTCGCTGGTACTGAACTCACAACCTTATGGTTTTGAGTGAGTGCCTGCAGTACAGGCATTTAACCACTGCGCCACCAGGGCTCCTATACATCTATATATTATATACATCTATAATGTATAAAATTTTCATATGGATCCAGATCTGAAATCATTCAAATGGTGGTCTTTGTAAACTTTGGCATTCCAGGACCAAGGCCATATCAGGGTTCCATTTTACAGCCTTTTAGGAGTCCCTACATACCCCAACTTTTCTTTAGATGGATCTAGGGAGACTCAATGAAAGCTTTTTGTTGTTGTTGTTCTTTTTTTAAAAAAATCTTCTGAGGATACTCTCTTTACATTTTGGAGTTACCTCCTCTGCATCCCTTTTTATGGCATGCACATGTTTTGTTGATAAAATATGGTTTTGGGATTCAGCCAGTTTTTATTTTTTTAAGTGTCAAGATAGACAAAGTGAAAATCACTGTGCATTATTATTATTAACCTTTATTTATGAAGTGCTGTAAATTTACACAGTGCTGTACATACAATCTTTTGTTAAGAATGTTCCCCACAACTCATTTAGAAATCTCCTAATAAATTAAGAGGGATGATTTTGGAGTAAACGAATTTTAATCTAAGAGTGCTACATGAATACATAAGTTTTACACAGTACTATGACCAGTTAAATTGCCCCAAGAGGAATTTATTGCCAATAAGGATAATCACCAAATCTGATAAAGTTTTAAGATATTATTTAGAAGATTTCTAAAAGAGGTCCAAAATCCTAACCACCAAGTTCCAGGCCCATTATCCCCCAACGTGATACTTCACATGTTTGAATCCACATATCCCAAGCCAATTCAGCCAAGCAAAAATGACAGCTTTTGGAGTCCAACACAACTAGAAAGTGCCAGATTTAGGAAGCCTGGACTACAAATTGGCACAGTCAAACATTTATGGCCTGATACAATCACAAGGAATGTTCATGTCATGAAGCTTTAGTAGTGTGACTGGGCAATTTAGGCAATGGAACTAGACTTAATCATCCCTCTTCCTATAAAACTCATAGCTGCTTGTTTGATTGAACTACACATATGCTAGGACAACAACGTTGATACAGAGCAGGCCTTAAAATTGAAAAATGTTTACATATGTAACCTGATTCTTTTCCAATAGTGCACTTTGGCTTTAGTTTTAAAATGATAGCTTACTCCATGGCCCCTCTATATCTTAAGAAATCAGGCCTTAGCATTAAAGTCTTTGTGATGTTGAGCACAGCAAGAGACTCATTGTTTTCTCCAGGCATGTTTTATTCTAATATTCAACTGCTTTCCCCCTCTGTCATGCCTCTCCACTTGAGAGTTTGTCTTTATTGGAAGATGAACCAGATTTATAATTGCAGGAGTCACAGCAGAAGATGCCTGTGCAGCAGATCAGGCTGAGTTCAGAACAGGAGAAAGGGCTGGAGGAGTGCTCCCCTGGTCCCAGGGAAAAGAGGTGGCTCAAACTTTTCCCTGCAGATAAAGTGAGAGGCTGCAAACAAAGTGACAGGATGAGCAAAGCTGTGGAACATATTCCCTAAATACTGCCTGGAATCTGGGCTTTGGATAATCATGCTACCTTGCTGAGGTTCCTTGCAACCATCAGCTACCTTGTTGAATTACAACTTCAGTCTTCCTCTTGACAGCTTGGCTTATGAAAGTGTATCTATCAGATGTATAACCCCTGGAATGTTTAGCAACTCGGCTTTTGGCTACTGTGACTCCCTGGAATCCTGACTCTGATTTACAGCTTTCTTGGACTATTTGACACCAGATACCTCTTGCTTCTATGGCTTACTGACTCAAGAACTCTGAACGTTGTTTGAGGATAAAAGCAGGACACCCTCCATAAACATGGAAGGTAAGCAAAATAATGAATTAAAATTTTGTTACTTTTCTTTTAACACCCCCTCCCAATAATATAGAATCATATAAGCTTAAGGATAGAAGGAAGCACAAGGGCCGCCTAGTCTAACCTCTGCCAGGCTGGAGCACAGCATCAAAGTGTTCACGTATTATGTGAGAGATATGTTCCAGGACTCTTCACAAATAACACATTTTGTATATAACCTGGAACCCTATTTTTTCATACCTGAAATGAATGACAGAGTGTTCTCTCTATGCATTTTCTAGGTCCTCCAGCATGATTCAGTGGTTTGCTTCCTCTGGGTGTTGACCATAGAGTCATGCTAGAGGACCTAGAAATGCCTAGAGAAATGTTCTCTCAAGGCATTTTCTAGGTCCTCAGCATGATGCTGTACAGTAGTATAATTCTGCTGGAAGTTGACTGGAACATGTACAAACATGACTAACTTGTGTATAACTGAAACCACATAATACAAACTCATGTAATATGTGGACTGACTGTACCTCTGGGAGACAGTCATCCAGATGCTGTGTAAAGGCCTCCAAAAAAGAAGAATCAGCCACCTTTGAATATAGTTTGTTCCATTGTGGAACAGCTCTTAATGTCAGGAGGTTTTTCCTAAGGTCTAGGTGGCATCTCCTTTCTGGCAACTTGAATCTACTGGTTTGTGTTCTAGTCTCCAGAGTAGCTAAAAACAACTTTGATCCATCTTCACCATGGCATCTCTTCAAATAAACATTCCGAGTTCCCTATGCAGTTCCTCATAGGACATGGATTCCAGACCTCTTACTATCTTGGTGCTGAAACAGACCAGCCCAAAGGGGTGGCGTGATGCTGCCCCCAAAAGAGCCAGGTGGACGCCACAGCAACTGCACGCCATAGCCCCACTCCCAAGTTTTGCCACCTCAAAAAAGGAGCGGCAGATTGCCACTCCTTTTATGTGTTAGCTTTTCCTGCACCACCGGGGGTTTGCAGCACTGCAGCAGCATGGCATCTAAATGCCATCCCACCACAGCACTGTGAAGCCCGCGCACATGCGGTCACTTTGCATTAGATCCTTCAGCCAGTTACAAATCCACCTAACAATAGCACTGTGTAGCCCACACATTTGACCTGCCTGTCTCTAAAAACATCATGGTCAGTGTGACCAAACATCCTTCTTTCCCAGGACATGTCCTACATTTCAACCTTCTGTCCAGGAGGAATTTCAAAATGTCCTCTATTTTGAGCATGACTAAAAAGCATGAATTTATATTTATATTAGTCTTTTAGCTAATGAAGAAAAAGAAAGTGTAAGTGATGGTGGGGTGGGGTAAACAACTTTTGAAAAGAAAAAAGCTACGTGCTCTTGCATGGTCATCTTAATATTTTTACAGTCAACTCTCCATATCATCAGACTATTTATCCACAGATTGACTCATCCATGGTTTGAATTTTTTTAAAAAAATATAAATTCCAAGGAGAAAACCTTGATGTAGTCATTTTATATAAGGGGCACCCTTTTACTACACCATTGTATTTAATGGTTCTTGAGCATCCACATATTTTGGTATCTATGGGGGGACCTGGAACCAAGCCCCATCAGATACCAAGAGCCTGCTGTACATGCTTAATGTTCTTATGTATGGGGAAATAGTTCAGGGTATAGAGTATGTTTTAAGTAATTTAAGGAAATGTCATGCTCATCTCTGCTATTGTCATGTATATTTATCTTTATTTTGTTTTCATATCATGCCATTTCCTTGGCTCAGTTTCACACAACTGGCATAACTGGCTGATGCTGGAGAAGATGGGGTAATGTATAATATCACATCACAAAAAACCACATGTTATAGGAATAGATGAGAGAACATGACATAAAGATGCCATTTTGGCAGCAGCCCTGCTGTAAAGTTTTTTTTTGAAATACAAGCAAACATGTCAGCAGAAAATTATGTTTTTATTCCTTGAGAAAGAACTTGAAAAAGGCAGCATTTTTAGCCAACTTCTTAAAATATTCTAAAATACATTAGGGATGTGTTACAATTTCATTTCAGTTCCGTTTTGATAAAAATTGATCCAATTTTTTTTTGGGGGGGGGGAAATCAAATTTGGCACAGAAAGAATTTGAGAATGAAAAGAATCAAATGTAGGAGACACTGAAACTGACAGATTCATCCAGGGATGCCCAGTATATTGTGGTTTAGTTCTTCAAAAAATGTCTTTGAATTCTTGAATGTTCAGCCACGTTGGGGCTGAATTAGAATCATCATCTCTCTTTTACATTTAAAATATACATGTCATCTTTAGCAGCTAAATGGAAGGTGCATACAATATGGTTCTCTTTACGCTGGGGAAGGCTGTAGCATCTGAATGTGGCCAGTGTCTTTAGTACAATTTCTATAAGAATTTACTAAAATCCACACATTTCTTCATACTTGAGAAAGAATTTTACATTTCAAAAAACTAAATGTGGGAGAAAGCAAAACTGACAGATTCTTCCCCATTTATATTATGGTCCCTAGGATTTTCATCTGTGACATCGGCTTCCACTCACGCCGCTGTATACATTAGCAGCAGAGCTTAAAATTGCCAGTGACTAAGACTTTTTAATATTTACCATTTTTTGCTTTTAAGGCAATCATTTCTGACAAGCTAAGAACTTGCATGAAAGCCCAGTAGAAAACAGTTACTAATCCTCTTATATTTGTCACCCATATTGCTGGGGTCAAAAATGATGTCATTTTTCAATAGTTGCTACCAGCAATAGGCTCTGGGGGAAGAAATCACAAATATTATTAGCATAAGCCTTTCTTTTTAAAAACTGTCCGCAGTTTATGTGTAAGCACTTTTCATGGTGTGAACTGTCAGAATTCCAGTGTGCCTAGAAAAATAAGCACTAATGCTAATAATCCTTTTAGTGTTATTAGATCCTGCAAGTATGAATATTACAATCCTTGCTCAATAGTGCTACAGAGTCACAGGCCAGGCTGCTATTTTTTTTAAATGGTCCAGTTGTTTTTGTATTTAGTTAATAGGTATCATTTTTTTCTAGCAGCTTTTAATACTTTCCACATAGAGTAACAAAAACATTGTCTTCTGTCTAATTTCCTGACTCCACTCTTTTCTCTGAAAAAAATGGCTGATGTACTTTGTTGTTGTTTCTGACTTATGGTGACTCTAAGGCGAACTTATCATGGAGTTTTCTTGGCAAGTTTCTTCAGATGGGATTTGCCATTGCCATCCTCTGTGGCTGAGATAGTGTGACTTGCCCAAGGTCACCCTAGTGGGTTTACATGGCGGAGCTGGGATTCAAACCCTGGTTTCTGGAGTCATAGTCCAATGTTCAAACCACTACACCATGCTGGCTTGGTAGACAGGTTTAAAGAGTGTGATGGTCTATGAAAATAATAGTGTTGCAAGATCTGAAATAGGAGAAGGAAGGGGGAGAAAGAAATACTTCTGTTTGTGTACTTTTAAGCTACTTCTCAAAACTAGTGAACACGCCTTTCTTTGACCTTTTGTTTTCAGGAACAGTATGCTAAAGTAGGCCATGATACATCCACAGGTGTCTTTATGCGGAGGACTGAGCATTCTTCCCAAGCTCTCATAGATTCCAGCCTTGCCCTTCAATACACTTTCATTACATGATTAAAGTGCATTCATTCCAATTACAGTACTTCCAGAGGTATGCTGGTAGGTATGCACTACAATGTATGAGGCAACAGTAGAAAAAAAGAGAATAAATATAAGGTAATCAGAAAATAGATAGCCACACATTACTTTGGCAAAATGTAACTGGTGAGTAATTGTCTCAGGTAGCAGGAAATCCCAACATTTGTTGTGCTGTTCCAGGAAACACTGGTTTTTGTGTGTGTTCCACAGCTGTTCTTGTTAGAATTCAGCTGTAAAAAAAAAAGGAACATGATGCCTTTTTTTTAGAAGACTACAGATGCAGGAGCACATAAACAAAGCTGGTGCTTACAATTTTGACTATGACAATAAAAGATTTGTTTATGATAATGCTGATCTACCAAGCAAGACTTCCACATAGGTAAAAAACATTGCTGTATTTTAAAATGTGTTTAATGCAAATCTAGAAATAAGCTGTAGTGAACCATCTCTGGAACAATATGCAAAGGGATCTTGTATTATCTTTGAGACTAAGGAGATTATTGCACGCACATTTTTTGCCTGATCTGGGCACGGGACAGGATCGGGCTGCAACGGGGGGAAACAGATGTTATCACACACGAAATTGCTGCCGCTCACCATCCATCCCTGCGCTGTGCTTATCCCACCGATTTTGGTAGTACAGAAGCTTTCCGTCCTTCAAAATTGGCCAGCTTAGGGAAGGGTGTTGGTCAGCTGGCAGTGCAGCAGCAATTTCATGTGCGATAACACCCATTTCCCCTCGTTCCATCCTAATCCTGTCCCTTGCCTGGACTGGGCAAAAAAATAAATGCAATAATCTCCTACCTTTTGTAGATTTGAGCCTACTTCCTCATCTCTGCAACATATGTCATTTGCAGTGTGGTTTTGCATTCCACTGCATACAATATCAGTGGATTGCACTAGTTTTCAGACCAGCAAAGCTGCTCTGCAGTCTGATAATTAATTTACATTCAAGTGGCCTAAATCTATTATTGCGCTTCCTTGATGGATATTTCTCCCCATCTCCCTCACAACTATTTGAGAGTTTCACAGCCCTCTACACCAGGTTCTATGGAGGGTACACTAGCTACAGCATGAGAGTAGGCACAACTATATTGACCACTGTTGAATCTTCGTAGATAGATAGATAGATAGATAGATAGATAGATAGATAGATAGATAGATACTAGAAGCCCAATTATTAGCCCACTCACATACCGTAGTTAAAAGATTAAACCAAGATATCTGGAAGCAGTTAAGTATTACAATTTCCCTGCAGGCTTCCCATTTTAAAAAAGTAATTTTTCTTCCATTGCAAGGTTTCGCTTCTTTAATATCTAGGCATAAGAATTTTATTAGTAGCACTCTTTTTTAATGGCTGGAAGGACAGGTTATCTGTAAACAGGTTTCACTTGAAAAACATACACAAATCACATCCTTTACTTTGTATGATTTCTGAGTCCGACATTCTCTAATAAATTCCTTATACCCTGCAGTATTTTTTTAACAGCTCACACATTACCATGCTTATACCAGATCAATGAGGGAACTAATTGACATCCAGTGAAGGTGGGAAAGATCTTTGCCTTGGTATTAATCTTCCTGCTCTAAGGCTAATTGCTACAGTCTTTAAGCACGTATTGTAGGCATGTTAACTCCAATGTAGTTAAGGCTTTGGCAATGTTCTCTTTGTATTTACTACTGATCTTCACAGTAGGAAAGTCCATAATAAAAATTAATTTACTCAAGGCTGAAGTTTGCTACCATACCTTCTCTATATTAACATATTTTCATATCAATTCTAACCACCTGTACAAGAAGACATTTTTATGTTCCAACTCAATCAGTGCAACAGAAATTTCTGCTCCTCACATATACATGCCACATGAAAAGCAGTCTTTCCGGAAAAAGCAGCCTACTAGATTCTGGTGAAATCTAAGTACCTGACCATACTTCAAACCCCTAAGGGTTTTGAAGGATGGAGCGACGGCCGTCAAACTGGAATCAAACTTCTTTAACTGTATAGTGCAAATACAATACATGGCAAGCCATGTGACAAATATTCTTCTATTTTCCCCCCTCCTCTCTCTTTTTCACAGGGACACGCTTATTACCACCAAGGAAAAACACCACCGCTACCATCACCACCATAATCAGATTCTTGACTTTTTAAAGTGCCAATTAGGCCCCTGTACTCTGGTAGTTATGTTTTCTGCAGTCCTTCCAGACTGTTGACAGTGTGGGATATTTCCTGTGGAATGAAAGAGAGGTGGGTTGTTTCCTACTGTGCAAGATCTAAAGGGAAAATATTTATCTTTATCATGAACCTGTCACATAAGATTCTGATTCTACAACCTAAGCAATTCTTGAACTTGATATAAATAATCTGGTAGAATCCTGTCATTTCTTCCAAAGACATCAATGCTCTTCCAAGACTATTGAAAGAAGTAAAATTTTGTTCATGTGGATGAATGTGAACTTAATCAGGATGATACTTCAGTACCAAACTGCATGCCTAAACACCAGACATTGTAGGTTATATTCTTTTTCCTTTGAATTATATGTTGTTGTTAATGAGCTGTCTTATTGTACGTTAATCTTTCTGAATTTATAACCAAATGTTAATGCTTTGCATTTCATTTTGATTTTGGCTTGCGAGACTTGCATTCAGTGCTGTCTGTCTGTTAGTGGCATAGACACCATTAGTAGAATGGACACCCCCCCCCCCCCACTTCTACAACTTGCTGTGTGCAGCCCAAGTGTTTTAGGGTGTTGGGGCACCCTCCAAAGTAGATTTGAGAGACACACATTCTAGTACTAGGAAAGCAAGAAGGAAAAAAATTCCACTGTGGGAGTGGGAGTCCAACCATGTGATCATTTATGGAGTCCTGAGCCACTTTGGAACCATATGTGAACTCAAGTTGGGCAAAGTGGAATATAAACTTAATAAATGAAATGTATGTGGAATTTTTGAAAGGTTTTCAGTTTAAAGAATCATAGAGTTGGAAGAGACCTCAAGGGCCATCAAGTTCAACCCCCCCGCTACACAGGCCATAGAATATGTGTTCTTCTAATGACAGTGTGAGCACAGCACCCTGACACTTCTCTCTCTCTCTTTTTTAGTAATTGTTCCAGAGGAGTCCACATATTGATTGATTCATTTGCAACAATTTGTTCTGCTGAGCTGGTTCACTATACCAGAACTGAAGCTGCTTATCTATGATGGTAATGTTCTACTTGTGAGACAGGACCAATGTTCAGAGGCCTCTACAGCTTTCTGCTACCCAACACCTACTCTGAACTAAATGGAATCTTAAGGCAAATACATTTTGAAATATTAGCTTGAAAATCAGTTCTCTCCTACTAGAGACACCAATTAATTTGTCTGCTGGTGTTAAATTTTTTAGGCAACATATTTACATCTTAGCTTTCAAGTTTGCATAATTCCTCCTCACACACTCTTTGTCAAAAGGAGTTTGTCCAGTAAAATATTGAAACAGAATATAGGTGGCTTCCTTGTAGCTGGAGTAAATTTTGATAGTGAATATTAACACACAAGAGAACTTTCTTTTATTACATGCATGCAAAGGACCAAGCAGGAAATATACTAACAAAACCCGTTAAAGTGATGCTAAAGTAGGTAACATTGAATTTCAAACCTTGGAACAAAGCTGTGGACAACAAATTACATGTAGAACAATGGCGGTTACTCTCAAAGGTTTGTTGCTAAAACCTGTTTAATGAAGGACCAGAATAATATTTATTTATTAATAATATTTATTTGTATTCCATTTTTTCACAAAGGAATCAAAGCGGATTTCAACAGTATATGTAAATAAAACATCAAACAATTAAAAATTACAATTTAAAACCCCCCAAACCCCAACCTTCCCCCAAGTGATAAAAACAGTGATCAACCTATAAAAAAAGATTAAACATCAAAAAATTTAAAACTATCCAATAAGAATACATTAAAATTTTGGGCAGATTAGTGCAAGAAATGAATCTTCTTCTAGAGGAGGGGGGATGGGAGTTATGGTATCAATCAATTTGGTGTCGGTATCAATAGAGCGGGGAGGCAAGTCTGATGGATCTAATGGATCAAACCTAGTCTGGGAAGGCCTTCCAGAAGAGATCTGTCAATAGCCTTTTTAAAGGCTTCCAAGGTGGTAATATGGCGGATCTCGTCCAGCAGGTCGTTCCAGAGCCTGGAAGCGGCTGATAAGAAGGTCCTCTGGTCTTCTTAGGTTGTAGCAGATTCTTTCCAGAGGACCAAAGTGTGCAGTGTGGATTGTATGGAAAGAGGCACTCCCACAAGTAGTCAGGACCCAAGCCATGTAGGGCTTTAAAGGTTAGAACCAACACCTTGTCCCTTGCCAAAAGATGATTGGCAGCCAGTGGAACGATTTTAGAACTGGTGTAATATGGGCAGGTCTGGGTGTGCCAGCCTGGCTGCCATTTTTTGTAACAGTGAAGTTTCTGAACTAGGCACAAGGTTAGCCCCATGTAGAGTGCATTGCAGAAGTTGAGTTGAGAGGTTACCAGCGCATGTACTACTCTTTCAAGATCTCTCAGCTCCAGAAAAGGGTGCAGCTGATAGCAAGTGCTCCTGACCATTGCATCCACCTGAGCCGTCAGTTGAAGCGACAAGTCCAGGAGCACCCCCAAGCTGCGGAAAGAGTCCTTCAGGGGAAGTGTGACCCCATCAATTCCTGGATTAGGGGTCCCTATTGCAAGTACCTCTGTCTTACCTGGATTCAACTTGAGTTGGTTTTCCCTCATCGTCCATTACCGAATTAAGACAGGCATTCAGAGGAGAGACACCATCCTTAGTCACTGCAACAGTCTGAGACATAGAGAAATATCTTTGGGTGTCATCAGCGTACTGATAACACCTTGCCCCATGTCTCCAGATGATCTCACCCAGCAGCTTCATGTAAATGTTGAACAGCATTGGGGACAGAATCACACCTTGAGGGACGCCTGACTTGAGCTCCCTCTTGGCTTAACAACTGTCCCCAAGCAACACAGTCTGGAATCTGCCCAAGAGGTAGGATTGAGAAAATATGGACCACATCAATTAGAGTGGTCAACAGCAGGATTACTGATCATAATTGTCTAGTTTTTCTAAGTTGTCCAAGACACTAATTGTGTTTCCCTTATCAGAAATGCTTGGAACCATGATTTTGGAACATTGGCATACAGTATACATAATGACTGCCCTATTTAAATATTTGAAAGGATATCTTACTGAAGATGGAGCAAGTTTGTTTTCTGCAGCTCCAGAGAATAGAACCCAGAGCAAGGGATTCAAACTACAGGAAAAGAGATCCCATCCTAACATTAAGAAAAACTTCCTGACAGTAAGAACTGTTTGACAGTGGAACATATTCCCTCAGAGTGTGGTGGAGTTTCCTTTTTTGGAGGTTTTTAAAAAGAGACTGGATGACCATCTGATTGTGTATTTCTGCATGGCAGGGGGTTCGACTGGATGGCACTTGAGGTCTCTTCCAACTCTATGATTCTGGCCACTCCTCCCTCAGCTATTCCAAGTTGTTCAAGAGCTCTCCTAGAGCAAAACTTTATCATGAATGAGTTTCAGCACTTAGATGGCTTCCATACAATCTATAGCAGCAGCAAGTGTAAAACTGAGAGCAGAGTCACCATACCCACATTAATGGAACCACTGGTCACCTCTGTATGTGACCATTAGAGGTTGGTTTTTTTACTCCTTTTAATACCATACATTTGGGAAGTTAGCTTGAAATGGGGGTGATAGAGAGGCTTCAATTTTTGTATTGTGATTCCTGCTTTGTTTATGTGTGCTTTGCTGACCAGGGGCTTTCCTACACTGGAGAAAAATGCCAAACTGACTCCAAAGCCACTGCTAGAAGTCCTCACAATGTATGGCTACTTCTTCAGGGAGATACCCTGGCCCATAATGTGACTTTGCTCCGAACTAACCAATGTTGGAAAAAAACCCTCAGCATTTCCCAGAAACCCAGGAGGTTATTGCATGAACTTCAAAACTGGCTCAAGTCTCCTGGGCTGGAGCCAGGATGTAGGATGAAGGTGGGGATTATCGCATGCTAAATTGCTGCCTGCCATCAGCCTGGGTCCAAGCCAGGTCCCAGCCGTGCTCTGCCAGCATCTTTTAGAAGTTGGAAAGTTTCCGACTTCTAAAAAGTGCTGGCAGAGTGTGGCTGGGACCTGGCTTGGACCTGGGCTGATGGTAGGCAGAGAGTAGGCAGAGATTTCGCATGCAACAATCCCTGTCTCCATCCCACATCCTGGCTCCAGCCTGGGTGGCTTGAGCTGGTTTTAAAGTTCATGTGATAAGTTCCCCAGAGTGTCCTTGGGTTCTTTCAGCATGCGGACAGCTGGATCAACAAGTGTTGATGCACCCCAGGTATTCTTTGCTGACCTTTTCTTAAATGAGCACAATTAAGCTGCTGTTAAAGCACATGCATGATATAATACAATGTCTGTAATTATACATAAGTACACTGCTACCTCGGGTTACGAAATTAATTCGTTCCGCTATTCCTTTCGTAACCTGAAAATTTCGTAACCCGAAACACATTTTCCATTGAAAATAACTAATGCGTTCTATGACCTCAGACTGAACCTGCAAGTCAAAACAAAGGTACAATAGAGGCCTATTAAGCTAAGTACCCTACAATACAAGTTGCCTGAGGCACTAAAGAGCTTAACAATGACTGGCAGGTCCATTCTAAAGTTTCTAAAGGATAAAGAAAAAAAAGGTTTTTGACTTATCTTTGCTGGTCTTGGCATCTGGTCCTGGCATCTCAGAGTGAGGCAGGAGGAGGAGGAGAGGGGCAGCCAAAAAAGCCAGATTTAAACCAATTCAACCAATTTCACCAATTCAGCCAATTTAGCCAATTTAGCCAAATCAACCAATTTCACCAATTCAGCCAATTTAGCCAATTCAACCAATTTCACCAATTCAGCCAATGCAACCAATTTAACAAATATTTTTTTTTAAAAAAAATTGGTGTTTTTTTTAAGGGTCACCTTTTCCCTTCTTGGATGACGGTTCTCCCTCTCTAGTGAAGAACTGGTCCAAGGATGTCTGCTTTTGCCGGCCCTTAAGCAGGTTCCTAAAATGGCTAAGGCAGACATTATCAAAATGTGCAATGGCATGGCTGGTGAGCACCTTCTCAGGGTGGTGCTTCTCAACATAAGAAGACACATTGTGGAATTGCCGCAAAATGTCTTTAATTTCTGCCGTTGGCAAAAATGCCCCCGCAGCCTCCTCCTCCTGGCCCCTGTCGAAATGGAGCACGTCCTGATCCACGGCCGAGTGTTGCATGGCTGCCAAGGCCTTCAGGTCCTCTGTTGTCAGGTCCTCGTTGTGCTCCTCGATGAGTTCCTCCACGTCCTCGTTGTCCACGTCAAGTCCCAGGGACCTTGCGATGGAGACAATCTCATGCACCTCTTCTTCTTTACCTGGCTCAGCACCCTCGGTCTGTGACCCTTCCAAGGAAGAAGCATCAGGCCACAGCTTCCTCCACGCAGCAATCAGGTTGCGCCTGGTGATCTCCTGCCAGGCCAAGTCCACCATCTTCAAGCACACGACGATATCAAAATGCTGCTTCCAGAACTCTCGAAGGGTCCGCTGTGTGCTCTCCGTAACATCAAAACAACGCTTGAACAGGTGCTTGGTGTAGATCTTCTTGAAGTTGGCAATCACCTGCTGGTCCATGGGTTGCAAGAGGGAGGTCGTGTTGGGCGGCAGAAACTGGACCTTGATGAAGGAGAACTCTGCAAGGATGTCCTTTTCCAGGCCAGGCGGGTGCGCAGGAGCATTGTCCAAGAGGAGGAGGCACTTCAAGGGCAAATCCTCTTCCTCCAGGTACCGCTTCACAGTCGGGGCGAAGACACTGTTGATCCACTCCACGAAAATGAGGCGTGTGACCCATGCGCGGCCATTGGAACGCCACATCACTGGCAACCTGTCCTTCTGAATGTTGTGTGCCTTGAAGGCCCTTGGATTTTCGGAGTGGTACACCAACAGGGGCTTGACCTTACAGTCCCCGCTGGCATTCGCACACAACGCAAGTGTGAAGCGGTCCTTCATAGGCTTGTGGCCTGGCAATCTCCTCTCCTCCTGGGTGATATAGGTGCGGCGAGGCATCTTCTTCCAGAAGAGGCCCGTCTCGTCGCAATTGAACACTTGCTGCGGGACGTAGCCTTCCTCCTCCACCATGGCCTTGAACTCGACGACAAATGCTTCAGCGGCCTGGTGGTCTGCGCTGGACGCCTCGCCGTGACGGACGACAGAGTGGATCCCGGTCCTCCTCCTGAACCTATCGAACCAGCCACGTGATGCTTTGAATTCCGGGGTGGCTGGCTCCTCCTGCGAAGAAGTTCCTTCGCCTGCCTCCTTGCTGGCCAGGTCTTCGAAAATGCTGGTGGCCTTCTCACAGATGACAGAGGTGGTCACAGTGTCCCCGACTCGCTCCTTTTCCTTAATCCAGAGGAGCAGCAGGCGCTCCATCTCCTCATGCTTTGGTGTCCTCTGCTTGGCAATCGTTGTCACGCCTTTCGCTGGAGCCACAACAGCTCTGATGGCCTCCTTCTGCTTGAGGACAGTGCCAATTGTCGAAGGGTTTCGTCCATACTCCTTGGCAATGTCCACCAAGCGCACGCCCCTCTCGTGCTTGGCGATGATTTCCTTCTTGTCCTCCAAGGACAAGGGAGCCCTCTTCTTTTTCTCACCGCCGCTTTTATCTGTGGCTTTCTTGGGAGCCATAGCTCAAGCCTAAAAAGGACAAAAGGCACAGGCACTGAGCAAAAGCCACAATTGGAAACCACCCCCACCCCCATGGTCACACTCTCTGGCCCAAACATGCAAAACTCACACCCCACACTCTCAAATCATCACAGCCATGGCCAAAGCACCCCAGAACACAAACCCATAGGCCAAAACCCCCAAATCAGAAAATGCAAGCCTATGGTGAGACTCTCTGTCCCACATGGGAGCAAAGGCAAACTTTTAAAACCCACACTCCACACTTTGAAAACAGCAGAGCCATGAAGAAAGCAACCCAGCATCCACAAATCAGAAAATGCAAGCCTATGGTGAGACTCTCTGTCCCACATGGGAGCAAAGGCAAACTTTTAAAACCCACACTCCACACTTTGAAAACAGCAGAGCCATGAAGAAAGCAACCCAGCATCCAC
>NC_056523.1:248580650-248627923 GCF_019175285.1 Sceloporus undulatus
GCAGAGCCATGAAGAAAGCAACCCAGCATCCACAAATCAGAAAATGCAAGCCTATGGTGAGACTCTCTGTCCCACATGGGAGCAAAGGCAAACTTTTAAAACCCACACTCCACACTTTGAAAACAGCAGAGCCATAAAGAAAGCAAACCAGCACCCCACAGCAAAAGCATGCTCACACAGTCTCACCCCACCCCACAAGAAGAAGGTAAGAATCCATCCACCTACCTGTAGAGAAATTCCTGATGGCCGGTCTTGATCCGAAGAGTACACCTGGCAAAGCCAGAACAAGTCCAAAGGCAGAAAGTCCAAACCAACAGTGGAACCACGAGTTAGAGCTCAAAAGAAACTCTTCCTCACACAGTCCACAAGGCCAGACAAAGGGGGCAGATCAAAAACAAACGGTTTTGTTTCTGAAGCAAGGCCACCCCCCCAATTTCGTTAGCCAATCCAGATGATCAGCTTGATTTCTCAAGCCAATCACTGCTGCTAACGAAATTCAAAATTCGCGCCAAAGCTAACCCCTAACTCAGCCCCCTTAGCTTTCCGTTAGCCCTGGAAAGCCTATAGCTGCACTTTGCATCGTTTGAATTTCGCGCCGAAATGAATTTCGTAACCCGAAAAATATTTCGTAACCCGAAACAGTTTTCCCCTATCCAACGTTTTCGTATCCCGGAAATTTCGTAAGCCGGTCATTTCGTATCCCGAGGCACCAGTGTACTTGCCTACCAGCCTTAGAGTTCCACTGTCTGTGTGTGTACATGTGTATGCCTCTCATTTCCACAAGTGAACTAGCATTCCTTAACTGTATATCTTCCTGTTCGGCCACCCTTGTTTTCTCTATTTCTTTTCATTGGAAATTCCATAGCAAGCAGCCTCATAAATTGTTCCAATATTACTTATTACAAAAATATTTTATTGCAGAAACACACTCCAGTTTACAAGACTGACTTGTGTCCCAAAACATTACCATCTTTCCATCTGGATGTGAATGAGTCTTTACATATAGCAACAGAGATGATTAAATGTGGCATCATTTAAATCTCACTAGATGCATAATTACCAGCATGAAGTAAATTAAGCAGGGACATGTTTGTATCTAATAAGTTATTGTGCACCAGTTCTGCAATTCATACACTTCCACAAATAGGTATGGGAATGCTGGAATTACTGAACTACAGTTCAACACACACACACACACACACACACACACACACTCTATACATCGATTGCCCGAAATCACAGAAGGGATGAACAACTTATAGCCCCTTTAAAGTTGTGGGACCATCAATCCCATAACCCTTCACCATTAACTAGGAGGGTAAAGATTGATAGGAGTTGCAGTCCAACAATGGAGAAGGGCACAAATTGTCATTCAATATCTTAAAGATGATGAGGAATACACATCATCAATCTGCAAAAGTTGTATATTATTTTTCTTCTTCTATATCAAACAGTATTAGTTTAACTGTAGCTATTCTATGACAACTCTCTGTCAATGTCAGGGAAGCTGTAGTTACACTATATACCACTATAGCCATTTTACATGTTCTTATTCACACACACACACACGCACACACACAGAGAGAGAGAGACTCTTTTTATATATATCTCCTTTCTCCCAGAATCTGGCATCTAGACAGACAAATACAGTGTACATATATGTATTTGTGCATGTTTAAAAAGACTATTGCACAGCCCAATGTATTTTCCTTGGGCAGTTGCAAGATTGTGTTTAAAAGGAGGGGAAAAGCAACCTTGTTCATACCTTACAATTTCTGAAGTGCTGATGTATACTTGCTATCCGTCCTCAATCTCTCTTGGCTTCTATTGTGGTGAGTTTGCTACTCTATTAAGTGCAAACAGCTTGTTGCCCTGCTTGTAGTTGACTACGTCCTGCTATGAGACCTCCAAAGGTAGTTACTATTGAGCTAAGCGCGTATGTGTAGAAACAGAGACCCTCTGTTTGATAACTGATCCTGACCAGACAGCTCTGCAGGTGATCTAAAACAGAATAGTGGACAAGGCAAATATGGAGCTTAGAAAGTTTATAAGGCCTAAGGTCAAAGTGCCAGGAGATTTGTTGGGAGTATAACAACCTTAGTGCCGGTTCACTCATTGCTTTCAGCCAGCTGGGAATTTACAGGCACCAGCTACCATATAGTTATACCTGATGATAGCTTTCTATGTTATCCCACCCATTAAAAAATGGGGGATGTTGTGCTCCCCTTCACCTGTAGAAACCTTTTTAATGCAGTTATTATTCAGTGATACTGGAGCTTTCTCTCTCAGTCCTGGCAACCTCCTGAATGCTTGACCTATCTAACTGTGCATTAGATAGGCCTTCGAATGGGCAATGAAGACTGCCAATTAGAGATTCAAAATTGTGGTATTCTTCTCTTTTGGATTGTATTTTCCAGGGAGAAAACTTTGACTATCCCATCAAAATGTTTTGCACAATTCATTTAGAACATGGATGATCTGCTTCTTTAAGAAACAGGCTTCAAATGCATAAGCAATATCTCCTGCTTTGTGAAGGGAAGTTCTTTCTTTGGTGATCTGGTGAATTAGTTGAAAAAATCTGGTCTGCTTTCTACAATGAGTCCATGTAGTTATATTCAAGTTGACTGTTTACTGCGCCGCTTACTATATTATTATGATAGATGGCAGGTTTCCATAGAAAAGACTTAGGCTGCTTCCATACTGCAGATTTAATGCAGTTTGACATTGCATTAACTATCATGGCATCATCCTAGGGAATAATAGGATTTGTAGTTTGGTGAGACACTAGAGCTCTCTGACAGGGAAAGCTAAATATCCCGTAAAACTAAAAATCTCAGAATTTCATAGTCTTGAGCCATGGCAGTTAAAGCAGTATCAAACTGCATTATGTCTACAATGCAGATGAAGCCTTTGACTCTTTCTGGGCCAGAAAAGATTTAGAACCCATTTGAAAAAGAGGGAGAATCCACATAATATCCCTGAAGGGAAAGGAAGGTAAATTTGTCATTTAGATCTTTGGTGCTGCTTGCTACTTCATTGGTAAGAATTGTGCAGTGTGAGTAGTATCTCTTCACTGGCCCACTGGAAAAAGGTGTTTGCCAAAGGCAATGTGATTCGTTTCTCTGATCCAGAAGCAATACAAAACACCCATTGTGGCTGAAAAAGCCTTGTGATTTATTATACACTCAGTAAGCTATACAGAAGAATATGCATAAATCATACCAAGCAAACCCTTCCATTCAGCAGCTTGGAGCCCCAGAGAGATAGGAGCATAGTGGACCCTTTTGTAGCCACCCAAGAACACAGCACCTCAGGTCTGAAGGTCTGTGCTGAAGCTCCAAATGTGTGCCAATTTCTTTGGTGTTTTCATAGATTTGTCCAAGATTGTGCCACTCCTAGACCAAAGGCCAATCAGGGGGTTATTTTCACAGGTTTTAGACATGAGCCCAACACCCCTTCAATATTAAGATTAATTTTTTTAAAGATTAATTAAAGATTAATTAAGCTGCTGCCTTTAAATTCCTCCTTACACTGTTCCAGCTGCATGTAATGTTTCCGTCTAGATGAGCTGCTATCTCTTCTATGTTTAGATTCCTCCCTGTGCCTTTCCAGCTACATGCTATCTTTCAGAAACATTTAGGCTGGCAAATATACAAGATAGATGATTTAGCAGGATTGAAGCAAGGTTTTGCTCAAAGAAATTAAAAGAGGCTCCATTCTGGAAGCATGGAAGAGAACTGTGACAGGCCACATACGTCCTCCAAACAATATGTTTTCTAGGGTTGCCTACACAGGTGTTCACTTGGAACTTTCCCATATATACTACACTAGTTGCCCTGCCTTGATACCTGTATAGTCATCCTTTTCCATTTTTTAAAAAGGCAATGCCATTGTTTTGAAATTTGCCCTTATTATTCTGTGGCACTAGCCACTGCAAAACTCCAGCCAATGACAGATCTCAATGTTATGTTCCCTAAGCAAAAAGAAAAGATTAATGGATGCTGTGCTTTTTGACTGACTTCAATTTGTTGTGCTACTTAGAGCATACTGAATTACTCTGAGAAGAGGGGAATCAAGGATTAAATCTCTTGTGAAGACTGACAGTGTATCTTGAGAACTGTAGTTCAGGGGAGGGTATTTCAAAATACGTCATCCAATTACAAATCACAAGATTTCTTTGAAGGGAGCAATGACAAGTGTTAGGAAGCTGATAACCATGTAATGCAGTTACTTTTTGTAGAAGTTGAAATATAAGACAAAATATGAAGTCACTATTCTGCCCAATTATTTTTGAAGAAATAAACTTGCTAAAAGGTGTTTACTTACTATGAAGTCCAAGCTGTGATTGATACCACATTTGGGGGCTGTAAAGTAATCCCTTGACCACTTTACTGCATGCACACACACACACACACACACACACACACACGCGCACGCACACAGACTGTCTTCAGCCATAATAAATGGAATTAATATTAAAGGTTTAAACTTGTAAGTGACAGTTTGCAACAATGAATGCGAAAACATCACAAGAATGTGCTATAGGATGGTAGCTTTTTGTAAAGTAACTTTGTCTAGAAAGTAGGGTGCCATCTCCACCTCATGTACCTCAAGGGTCCTCAAGTACCTTATTTAAGACAGAATTTGGTTCCTTTAAAAATGTTCCAGAGCATACAAACTACTTTTCCTTACGTGAAGTCGAAGGCTTTCATGGCCGGCATCCATAGTTTTTTGTGGGTTTTTCGGGCTATGTGGTCATGTTCTAGAAGAGTTTCTTCCTGATGTTTCGCCAGCATCTGTGGCTGGCATCTTCAGAGATCTGAAGCTCTGAGACTGCAAAGGTCATCCAGTCCAACTCCCTGCCATGCAGGAAATCTCAATCAAAACACCCCAACAGATGGCCATCCAGCCTCTATTTAAAGACCTCCAAGGAAGGAGACCCGACCATGCTCCCAGGAAGGAGTGTGTTCCACTGTCGAACAGCCCAAAGATCCTGAAGCACCTTTCAGACTAAGGACCCTAACCAATGGGGTTAAAAGAGTGGATTACCTTTCCCAAATTCAGTGCTAATTCAGAGCAGTCGGTTCCTATCATACATAAATCACCACCGAATCACCTCCAGGGTCTGTCCTGGATGCAGCCAGGGTTGTCTAAGCTGCTTCAGTGGCTATTTTTAAAAGTTGGAAACTTCCGACTTCTAAAAATGGCTGCAAAAGTGGCTTAGACAATCCTGGCTACATCCAGGACAGACCCTGGTGGCGATTACTGAAGTGGAGGAAGACGAGATCAGTAAGAAAGAAAAAGTGGTGATGGTGGTGGCTGGAAATTAATGAAGAAGTTTTGAACTCAGGTGAAATTGACTATTTTCACTGGTAGAGTATCAGAGAGAAAGAGATTCTTTCTCCCAAACAGTTGAGATTGGGCCCTTGATGCTGTGTGGTGCTGAATTGAAGGTTTAAGGGTCTGTATATGGTTTTATTTTGTTGTTTTTAATGTTTTAGTATTTTTAACTTTTTAAATATATACTCTTTGTAAGCATTTAATCTTTTAAATTATATTTTCATTTTTAACAGATTGTGTATTTTTAAAACTATACTAGTTTAATTCTGTTTTAAGGCCCATTCTGTATGTTTTTAATTACATTGGTTTTTTTAAAATTCGTAAGCTGCTTTGTGTCCCGTTTGTGGGGGAAAAGCAGGGTAGTAATAACAATAACAGCAGCAGCAGCAGCAACAACCCGGACATTGGAAAGTTAGATCCAAAACACACTGCAGAAATAATCCAGTTTGAGACCGCTTTAACTGTTCCGGCTCAATACTAGGGAATTTTGGGAACTGTAGTTTTGTGAGACATTTAGCCTGCTGTTAGAGAGCTCTAGTGCCACAATAAACTACAGTTTCCAGGATTCTTTAGCATTGAGCCAGGGCAGTTAACGTGGTCTCAGACTGGATTATTTCTGCAGTGTGTTTTGAACCTTAGTGTATGGGATGTGTGCATCTCAAGATTATCTTTTAAAATGCATATTAAATAAATTAGCCAATTGTCACCAGTTGATTCTTCCAGGGTAGTGCAAAGAAGTAAGATCTTTCCAAATAGAGAAAATATCCCTTATTACTAGTTGGTGTCTTTTGAGGCTGTTTAGGCATCCACTTGGATTCTTTCTTGTCTTTGTAGTAGCCAGCAGGCGAAAAAAGGAGGAGTGAAGCTGTATAACACTGTAGAAGTTTGGTCAATTATCATTCAGATATGTTTAGTGTCTTTGCTTAGTTTTGGCTCTGGATGCTGTGAGACTATATGGGCATGACTTCTTCTTCTTCATCTTTTTTTTTAAAGAAACAGTGTTCTAAAAATTCTTAATGGGTAAGGGACCATCTCTGCTCTTCATCCCCATCTAGCAAGGAAGAAGAGGAATGGCCATGGAACCTGGTATGAATCACAAGTATTGAATCTTTTTGCTGTAATTTAATTTAATTTAATTTAAATAATCCTCAACTGTTCATTTTCCCAGTGGGCCTATAGGTCATGCTTTGTAATGTGTAATTCTGCAACCTTTCCAAACTCTTCAGGTAGGTGGGTGAGTGAAGGAAAGGAAGAATGATGCTGTTTGATGGGAGACCATGGAGTTTATCACACGGGAGGAATTTCTCTTAATTTTGAATGAAAAGAAAGGGGGCTAGAACGCATTCACATGAATTTGCTAGTTCAGTGAATTTACGTGAATTCGAACTGACTCCCCATTGCCCGAAAATAGCTTGCTATTGCCCGAAATTGCGTCTGGTAGTCTATCACGCAATAACGTTAAACCCCATGATTGCGTTTGGATTGCCATTGGATTATACTTCCAATTTACCTTGTCTAATAAACTCCCATGCCTATAATGCACAGGCCTTGTTTTGTGGAGGATTCAGGATCTTGTGGGCCAAGTGGCACCAAAGAGTAATCTGCATTTGAAGATTACAGAGTCTCAGCTTTAAATCAAAGGTATTGTCTCTTTGGGATGTATTTCCATGATCTCAGAAGTTCCAAAAATATAGATTGCAAATTGCAAAGGTTACCATGTCTGGAATTTATGGATGCTATATTGTTAACATGGAATAAACACTCCTTAATGCTTAAAGCAATGTGATTTTGTTATTATCCTATTAGAGTATACCATTTTAAAACACAGACAAGCACATTTATTTTGATTAACACTCCTCTTTTCCTTCCTCTCCCCAGTTCTCACTGGTAGCCTGAAAATCTCTGACTCTTGTCCATCTGGACAAGAATAATAGTGACCTCTGTTAGGAATGCTGAGTACCCAGAACATACAGTTGTAATTCACTGCACAAATTAGAAGTGCATTTACATTAATCAGGTCTGCAGGTCACTGTGAGTGTTCTTTCAGAGGTCAGGCTAAGACTTGGTTTCCATTTAGATGACCCTCAACTTCATTTTATTCCAATAAGACATTTTCTTCAGCCAGCAGTTCTCTTTGCCTTCACTCCCTCCCCTTCTATTCTTTTTATGTTGGCAAATATCTTGGCTTTGCTTTTGATGATATTCATTGCTGTTTGGCTTTCTGAAGTCTAAAATGTATCTTTTGTTTATTAGGCCCAAATATTTTAATTTGTGGTTTTGAAATATATATTTCCTTTCTTTCAATAGAAAGTATAATAGAAGTATAAAGCTATTTTAAAAATCATTTTCTGGCTGGAGCACTAAACCCTGAATGCCAACAAGAAAAAAATGTCCAAGGTAAGAAAAGACCCTCTTAAATCAAGGCATGTGAATTTCCTATTCTTCATAGGAAATAGCCATTTCAGGTGCCCCATAGACTTTCAAGTTCTCTGAAAATGTCTTAAAGGCATTGTTAGTTGAGAGATTAGTTCCTCTTAATACGTTTTATCTTCAAAAGTATGCCAGCAAAATTGTTCCTTGGAAAGCTTGGAGCTTGGTGGTAAATGCTTCTTTTCCTTCCGGTGATTCATCATCAGCATCTTTCAAATAGCAGGCACTGCTATTAATGCCACCGAAACTAAGCCAAGTAAAAGCTTCCTACTGTTTCTTCATTAATGTGTGCTTTGTAATGAGTTGCACTCTCCCACTGCACACACTTGAATATTTAAAGGAGAACAGGTTCAGCAAGCTATTTAAACATCTCTCTAATTCTAAGCACAACATTATTACCATTGTAGTCAACTGGGTGGAGAACATAAATGCATACAGTTATGTTATCTAATAAGAGCTTTACTGAATTGGTGGTTGCAATTGCATGATTTTCCAATCCACTTTAAACTTATAATTTTTATGTGGTTAGAAGAAAGGTTGCTTTTCTTTTTCAGATGTTCAGCTTAGATTATGTTTGATTTACAAAACCGCCTTGCCACCATGAGTTCTAAGGGATCCACCCAAACAGAGCTTCTTTAGCATGCCAGCAATCTGTTATTAACATTAACCCATTTTTTTTTGTTCCTGGTTGGCCAGATGGTATGCAAGACTTGTAAGGGACTCTGATTCCCCCTAGGCATTCCAAACAGTGCATTGACAAGTTGCAAGACTGGTAGGAATCTCTATGGTAGGTCCAGCAGGATTCTCTGGGTTAGATGGGTGTACAGGAGGCCACAGTGTAATTCGAATTTATAAGTGGGTGCTTTTTTTCCTTTCACGCATGTTTTGCACTTGTTGTTTTTTTCAGCCCCCTATATAGATTTATTTTGTACTCCATTTATGTCTTTCTTGGAAATTTTCTTTGAAAGCCTTTCTGGTTGCTTCTCTTCTAGTCATCAGGGCCAGAAAGCCACATGCAATTATTTCCACTATTTTGTAGTGGAATTTAAAGTCTAATTTGAGACATACCCTTAATTTCTTCATCTCCATTTGCACAAGCTCATCCACAGGATGCCTTCTGCAGTAATGGTATATTTTTAGATGCTCATCAACAAGTCTTTTGGATGTTCTTGGCTTGGATTTCCTGGTAGCTGGCTCACCTGCAGCAATGTGTGCCAAATGATCCCATCCTATGTGACATTTTCATAGATGTGTTTGCAGTAATTGTGCCAAACGAAAAACAGCAATGCAGAAGAGACAAAACGTGACAAATGGTATTACTTTTTAAAAAGCACAGTACTGTCAGGCTTAGCTGACTGACGATATCTAAAATATGAGTGATTGTCCAGCTCTTTTACTCAAGATCCTCTAAAACATGATATGCTGTGGAATAGACTTTAAGATTCAGCCATACAAAGCATTTGTTGTACCATCAGCAAGAGATGTGATTCCTGTAGCTCATAGAAACCACTTCTGACTGTACAGCTGGACAGACGTTCTGCATTATGGAATTTTTTGTAAACCTCCTCCTCACAGCTTCTGACAAAAGAGACAAACAGAAATCTGGAAGTCTTAGTGTAGAACTTGAAACAACAGGACAACATTCAAAATGACCTAAATCAAGCATAAAAACAAAAGCATTTTGAAAGGTTTGGAATATGTGTGTGTGGGGGGGAGTCACAGTCTGTGAAAATGTGCTCCCTCCATTTGATCTGTCACTAAAATTTTGAAAACATGACACTCCTTGAATGTAATATACTTTGATGATAAACTAGATTAACTTTCCCAGTACAAGTGAAAGGCCACCTGTTGCCAGACTGCCCATATTCCTCGTTGGCTGTCTTGTAGCTGTCATCACTTCAATGCAATCTGCACCCAACATGCTGGAATATAATGAATATGTCAGGAGTTGGAGGTCAGCCATCCAAGTACATGAAAACTTGGCGTGCATACAGTGTCAGCATGGAGGCCTCGCCTATCATCTTGTGCAAAGGATTTCTGCACCACTTGATTTGTTTGCACAGGATTTGTTTTTGTTGGATGGGAGCACATTTACCAAGAGGCTTTTTGACAGCCCATCCAAACATTTGCAATTTGGAAAATGGTGCTTCCTCTCTCAAGCCTCTTAACTAATGGGTAGTGTGAAATGCCACTGCTGCTGATTGCACTTTGTGTTTATTGTTATTATATTATCATGGAAAAGGTTCAAATGAGGCTGGAGTGTTTACACTGGGTGGAATAATCCATCAGAGTAAGAAGGCTCTTAGACTTTTAATGCTGCTTATGCTCCCCAAACATGTATCTTTGCTTGGTTTTAGAACATTAACAGGAAATTTTATGATATTATATTTAACACCAGTACCTAGTTGCTTTTTGAAACTTGCTGCTATGGAATGCGGCTAGACAAAGAGATGCCAGTGGTGGGTAGCTTGGTTGCTGTCCATATGGAAGATCTTTGAACTTTTGTACCAATCCATGTGACAACACCATATGAGAAGTAGGTATTGGTACACTGTGTGAGAAAAAAATTAAGATGTCTCTGAGGGAGAGTAGTGTGTGTATGCATCTCTGTGTTTAGATGGATAGCTGGGGGAACCCAACGTTGTTTAAGACTGTTTCCCCATACTATTTTTGTTCTTCTGTTCCTTGTCCTTTAAAAAACAACTTGGACTCAAGTTCACCCTTTCTCCATCTAATTTCTTTTTATTTTGAAATGAAATTTGCTAAACAGCAGCACAGAAATCCCCCTCTGCCAAAGCTCCCTACCCTTACCTACGCATAGAGGCAAGAGCTGTAGCCCAGTGTAGCACACATGGTTCTCCTGCAAGGTGTCAAGTTCAAGGCCTCCTGTTTCTGCTTAAAAGGATCAAGTAACAGGTGATGTGAAAGACCTTTGCAGAAATCCCAAAAGATCCACTGCCAGCAAGAGCAGGCAGTACTGAATTGGACAAATAAGACTAACATGATATAAAGAAGCTTTGTGTACTTTTCTACTTAAAAAAAATAGTTCTAAGGTATATTCTGTATACTTTGCCTGATATAAGGGGTGTAGCTATTGGGGGGGGGGTGTTTGAGGGCATTGCATCCCAATGAAAATACAGTAAATATAAGAGTACTAAGTGTGAATGATTTTCAATATGCCACTCTCTGCAGTGCTGGAAATTTGGGGACTGAAAGAAAATTTCATGGGGAGGGGGGGCAATTCTTATTTGTAGAGGCAAGGTTGCTCATTTTGCTTCACTCTCCCACAGCTATATCCCTGAGCTAGTCCTTTCCTCCAAACAGCTGTGGTATATTTTTGGGTTTCTTAAACTGGGTTATGGGCATTCCAATGCTGGTAAAGGAAAATCTCCTAAATTGCTTCACAAAGAAAAACCATATTGAGTGTGGTTGGCTTTGACATTGTCTGGTGCAGGAAGAGCAAGAAATGCAAGTTACTTGTACTTCCAGGCCAAAATCCCTGCATAACATTAGGCACACTTAAGCCTAAATTCATGGAAAACAGAAATGCCGATGGGTGTTAATAGCTTATGATGGTTAGGGAAAACATCTGCATAGTTGGAATTTCCCAAAATATTTTTTCAGCAGCTGGAAGTGATCACTATTTTCTGGAATATTGTGTGAGAACAGTTTCCAAAATCATTTTCCTCTTATCATAGGGTTCTTCCACTAAAAAGCCATGTGACTATCAGCATATACAAAACAACTCATAAAAAGTAGAGACTTTTGTGCAGAGACAAGGCTTGGAAATAGCATTCATCACTCTTCATTTCCCTACCAAATAATGGCTTTCCTTATTTGTGTGAAAGACTCACCAGAAGAATAGTGCAGTGGTGAGATTTTTTAAATTGAACTTTGCAAAAGCTCTTGGGGAATTATTTGTGTAGATATACATGTAGTTTTTCTATAAAAATATTATGCACAGAAAAAGGTTTCTTGCATAGGAAATAAGAGTGTTTTCTCCAGGAAAAAGTGTTTTGGCATTCAAAAAACACATGCATTTCTGCACAGAATAGTTCCCCAATAGTCTCTGCAAAGTGTGAATGCCTCTTATAAACTTCATAGAATCCATTTTTCTCTCCTTCCCCGTGCCATATGGGGAAAAAACCAGGGGGACTACTTGTCATTTCATGTGAGGATGAAGAACGTGCAGTTTTACATCCCTAGTAGAGGCACAGAAGAACTGAAATACTGTGCATGTATGTATATTATACATCTCAGAAACTTGTGGTGTTAGACAAGAAGTATGTAAATATGGTCTATGCTCCATTTCAAGTGATTTTCATGGAGCAGAATTTTTTCCAGAAATATATATGGACTCATTAATATCAATGAGGCTTAAGTTAGTCATGATGGTCAGTATTCTACATCAATTACTGACTGTATATACTCATGTATAAGTCTAGAAAATTTAGTCAAAAAGATGCCCCCAAAAATCTGAGTCGACTTATCCATTGGTCAATGTAAGTATTGTACTTTAACTCATTATATGAAAAGGAACCATCCCCTGGTAAAAAGCAAGAGAATAATCTGACCTGGAAGCACTGACTTCCCTCTATTCTCTCACCAATCCAGCTTTTAATATGAACACAAACTGTTATGCCTCCTGTAATTCTGCAAGTTCTTTGGTATTGTTTTCCTTTGCTTCATCCTTTACATCTTTTGTTACATGGCCCTAAATTTTACCCTCGACTTATCCACGGGTCATATCAAAATCTGTAATTTTTGCTCCAAAACCTGCCCTCGACTTATACATGAGGTTGACTTATAGTCGAGTATATACCCAGACCCAATTCCCCCAAGTCCACCTTAACAGGCAGCAGTCAGTTCAGGTGAAGATCTGTTCAGCTAGTGATTGGGGCAGAAGGAAGATCATGTATCCAAACCCCTGTTTCACAATTCATTGATGCAACCTCACTCACTGTAAGGAAGGGGTTGGAAATGTCATCCTACCTGCACCCTGATGTTCAGCTAAACAGACTATGAATTCATAAGTACAATACTGAATGCCAGATGACATCCTCAAGTCCTGATAATAATTAAAGGTCTGCGGTATATATCAAGGGTGGATCTAACACTTTATGTGAAATCTGTTCTCTCCTTACCCCACTTACTGTTTCATCAGGATACTTCCCTTCCTTCTGCTGCTTTATGGTCCTATGTAAACCAATTGCATGAGAGCTCCCAATCAGACAAGGATATCCCCATGATCAAGATACCATCTTAAGCTTATACAATCATGACATTTTTGCAAAAGCAACAAACTGTTGAAATGACCTGTTTAGCACTTCTGAAAAGGATTGTGAAGAACTAAGTTGATTCAGCAGAGATAAAGTGAGATCAAAAGTGTTAGTCACTGTATTTGTGACTACAGAACTGTTGTGTGTCAGAGAGGATGAAAACAAAATCTACATCTGGATATGGCAGATGTACCTTGCATCATTTTTGAGGTCACACTAGTATAGCCTCCTGCAGATTACAAATAAACGGTTAGAAATAAATTATCGTATTTTGAAAAATGTGTCTGATTGATTCAGGCGGGCATTTTGCCTTTATCCTAATTCACATATGTGCACTTAAAGAAAGGCTACACTGCCCATTCAAGCAGCCCAAGAGGAAATTATTACGAAAAATAAGCCCTCATCACACATTACTTGAATCAACATATGAAGACAGAACTATTTTAGTCCCACCCTCCTCTGCCTCTAGGTTCATTTCTCTCCTCGGGTAGAGGGAAATGAGTCGGCATAGGAGAGCTTTCCTTATGTGTGGATCTTTTCCCCACACCCCACAAAAAAATAGAGTCCTTAGCCATGTAGCAGAAAGTTAAGTCTGAGGGCAGGGAACTGTTAAATTCACTAATTGTAACTCAATCTGGCCCAAAAAGAGCAGCCATCAGGCCATATTGGGGGTATAGTGTTTACATGGCACAAGCCCTGAATGCAGCTAGAAACCAGTCTGAGCCCAGCTCAACCTGGACGAGCCAGGCCAAACAGGAGTGGACAAAAACTGCTCCTTTTTGATGGCTGGCTCAAGACCACAGTGGCGGCCTGGATTGGGACCAGGCATGTGCAGTTGTCATAGTCCCACAGCGATCGGGGCAGGAGCACCCTCTGCTTGCTCCTTTTGCCCCATCTGTTTGAGGCCTCTAAGAGCCTTTGTGGCTGAAAAGTGGGTAATAAATACTCTAAATTAAAACAAACAAACAAAATGACACTTCAACTGTTGCAGTAAAGCAGAGATGGGAATTGTATGACTCTAGATGTTGTTGGAGAGACATACTTACTCCCAGCAGCCCTTGGCAGCACTGCCAGCTCTTGATAGCATTGCCAGTGTTGAGGAACACTAGAAGCCACAGTCCAACATCTGGAGGACTTCATGATTCTCACCCCTCCATTAAACTATGCTTTGGTGTTATATAAATAAGCCTGCTCTACTTCAGGCTTGGTATGTTTCTCTGACAGACTTTAGAATTCTTGTTCACTTTCGATTAACTACCTCTTGTTACATTCACACTCAGATCTATGATGGTTAGTGTTAAGTATGCTTAGTTTTTTATTAAACAAAAAACACAGTTTTGTAAACCATTTTAAATGAAATTTAAAACATAATTTGAAACAAAATAGTGTTAAGATTAACCACTGTTTATTGGGCCTAAATGACACAACAAATGGAAATGCAAATAGAAATACTGCAAATTGGGAAATATTACATATTGGGATGATTTATCAAGCACTGATTAAGTTCACAGCAATCAGAAACAGAAGATTTTCAAATTTTGAATGGTCATGCAAGAAAAAAGAGAGAAGCAGACGTATTCATGCTTGAACTCATACTACAGGTGGGAATTATGTAACTCTCGAGATCTTGTTAGACTGCAAGTTCCAGTAGCCCTAGGCAGCATACGGAATGGGGAAGAATGCTGGATGTTGCAGTCCAACAACATCTGGGGGACTGCATGATTACCATCCCTGTTTTAAACACTAATCAAACATGATGCACAAATGCGGACTTCACGTGCATCTACATTGTAGAAATAATGCAGTTTGACACCACTTTAAGTGCTGTAACTCCATCCTATGAAATTCTGGGTTTTGCAGTTTTGTAAGGTTTTTGGCCTCCTCTGCCAAAGAGTGCTAGTATCTCACAAAACTACAAATTCCAGGATTCTGTAGGATGGAGCCATGGCAATTAAAATGGTGTCAAACTATTATTTTTACAGTCATCCTTCAATTTCACAAGGGTTTATTCACTTTAACATAATCTGTCATTCTCTTGTTAAATGTGTTTTGTCTTGCTGATAAGTAAGACAAAGACTCTGTTTTATCTGTAGTCCATGTCATAGCAATTTTCAAAATCCAGCTCTACTTTTTGACTATGATTAGGTTATAAAACCAAGCAAAGTGGTTCAAAATTATCTTTAATGAATTGACCAGGATTAAGATTATCTTTGTGACAATCAGAAAAAAAAATATTAAAACATAAGTAGTTTGAAGTAGTAAAGGCCTCAAGGGAATATTTGCCCCAGATGGCATCACAAAGACTTGGACATGAGTCTTATCTAAATCTAGCAGCAAGAAAGAAAGTATGTGGGCCTGGAAATTAATAACGAAATTGAGTTGAGGTTAATTGGCTTGGGAAAGATGTTCTCACTCAGATGGCAGATTACAGTAATAATTCCTTCCCTAGGGTGAGGGAGGCAGAGTTTGCTTTATGAATAGTTAGGAAGTGAAGAAGAAACTGTGTGACTCAGGCTCCTCCTTCCAACTGCTGCAAAATTCAACCAGAAATGGAAAGATGTTTATTTTGTATGTTGGTTTAATAGTATACCCTGTCTCCCCATGTTCACAAAAACTGTGTCCATTTGCAGTTATGGCTAGCTTGTAATGGTGCAAGCAAGCAAGAAGTAATTTTTGAGCCAACCCAACTAGGTAGGTTAAGGCCGATCACAGAATTGGATGTTATTCTTACTAGGAAACACATCCTTAGGGAACAACCTCACAAAGCAGCTTGCATCTATATGGCTCATTCTCTTATATCAGGGTTAAGCAACTACAGAGGTTTGAGAACCACACCTCTCTCATGTTACTTCCTCCCCAAATCCTGGGGACAGCATATTCCTTTTTTGAAATTAAAAAAATGGTAATTTGGGGCCTTGAAAAAGTGGGCAGAGGGAAGGGTGAAAGAGCACTAAATAGAAAAGTGTATCTGCACAAGACTTGCAAGAGCCTGGTTTTCCATGTTTGGGTGAAGAATATTTTGGAAATGGTATGTGTGTATGATCTCTTAGCTGGGATCACAAGAAATGCCAGGATAGGCCGCATGCAATTCATAGCTAGATAGTTCCCACCCCCTTATTTATACATTAGCCCTGATGTAAGGAGCCAATACACAAACACACACACATATACACACGGAATCATAGAGTTGGAAGAGACACGGCCCATCCAGTCCAAACCCCTGCCATGCAGGAAATCACAACCAAATCATCCCTGACAGATAGCCATCCAGCCTTTGTTTAAAGGCCACCAAGGAAGGAGACCCCACCATGCTCCGAGGGAGTGTGTTCCACTGTCGGACAGCTCTTACAGTCAGAAAATCCCTCCTGACGCTGAGGTGGAACCTCTGTTCTTGGAGCTTGCATCCATTGTTCTGTGTTCTAGTCTCTGGAACAGCAGAAAACAAGCTTGCTCCATCCTCAATGTGACACCTCTTCAAATACTTAAAGAGGGTTATCATACACCTCTTAACCATCTATAAAATTTTATATAAAAATTATATCATCGCACCTTTCTAAAGATCTAAAATCAGTTATCTTTTTATCTAAAGTTATCTTCCCATCTAAACATTAAATCAATTTAAACTACTTTTAAAAAGCAAACAAAAATTATTTTAAAAGAATTTTAAAAATTATGCTACTATTTCTTAGATTAGCCATGGGCAGGTTTACTTGTATCTATTTTATTGTTTGTATGTACAGCGCTGCGCAAATCTACAGTGCTATATAAATAAAGAATAGTAATAATAATGATATTAATAATAAATGTGCACAAATAGCTATGTCTATTGGAATTTTGTAAGTTCTTTGGCATTATTTTCCTTTGCTTCATCTTTTACATCCATCATTACACGTCCCTAAGGTTTACCCTCAACTTATTCACTGGTGTGGTGAACAGACTTACAAACCAGCCAATCACCAGCCAGAGGCCATAAGCCAATCAGGGGCTGACTGGGAGAATTTGAACTTTCCATGAGGCAGTTGTGTTATGCCCAAATTGGTAAGGGCAACCTGTTTAACCTGAGAGCGTGTAATGAAAATTTCTCCTTCTGTGGACTCTTTCAAAGCAGGGCTGGTACAGATAATTTGAGATACCAAATTTGGTTTTAGACACCATGCATGTAACATTTATTAAGACATTTAAGCATTACAGACATTAAGTATCAAGAGAGCTCTCTCTCTCTCTCTCTCTCACACACACACACACACTCACACACAAATACTCACGCACACACAAGTGCCCTTTGCTGAAGTCAGTGATCAGTCATCCTCACAAAGACCGTGGGAGCCCCAGCAGGAGACACACCTTTAGATTGGAAAAGTTTCTCTTTTAAGGCTTTGCCACAAACTCCGTCCTTTTATCTTTACGTTAGGACCTCTTCTTTTGACGCTGACCAACACTTTAGATCAAACAGTTCTTTGCATTCTCTTCTTTATCAGTCTTTGCCTATGCATTCTGTCATCTATCCAGGCAGTTCTTACAGTCCTGGACATCATCATCATCATCATCATCATCATCATCATCATCATCATCATCATCATCATCATCATCATCATAGGATTTATTTATATACTGCCCAATCACTGGGAATCCGAGCGGTTTACAACAGAGGGGATAATAGACGGTTCCCTGCCCTCAGGCTTACAATCTAAAAGACATGACACAAAAGGAGATGGGAATGGTGAGGGGGGGAGGGAATCAGGTCCAGCATTCTTCTCTCCCTCTGAGGCCTGGACCAAGGCAGATGGACCGGAGGGAGGAGTTGTCTTCTTCCAGGCAGGCCTGATGGAGCTAGCCTGCCTCTCTCTCCCTCAAGATGCTTATCCTCTTTACCGATAAGCAGCTGCATTCAAGGTTTTGGACACGCCATCTATCGCCACATCAGCAGTTTTCAAGAATCTTCGCCTTGCTTGCCAGGCAGCTTTCCCCATTATGCATTGCATTTCTCCATCTTGTTTCAGCTCATTGCCACTAGAATTGTGTCCTCACCTATTACTCACAGTTGGTTTGGTCAGCTGAATTTTAACAATTGAGAGGACAGTTAGGGATCTGTGGGGTCCAAGAGTAGACAGTTCTGGGAGTTCTGGGACTTTCAGAGGGAACTGTTAGTTAAGGTTTGGCTATAGACCAAGAAGGGTCTCTTAGATCCAGAGAGGGGCAGCCAAATATTAGGAGTCTTGAAAGTGAAAGATTCAGTGGGAACCAAATTCTGACAGAGGGTTGTGGTTCTATATGATCCTGAGGGATAAATAGCCTGTGTGGTGGAGTTTTCAATAAGAATACAAAGTTTCATCTGTAACTAAGTAACTAAGAAAAAATAAAACAGCAACATCGTATCTATAACGCATTGTTCCGTTTGTTTTATAATAAACTTTTATTTTTATTTTTTTTAAAAAAAACCACTTGGTCTGCGTGTAAAACACAAAACATGCTACTAAACCCTAAGAGTCTAGAGTGGCCATCATAGAAGTGGATTGTGGTGTGGAGTGCGTTACATATTTTGGTGGCAGCATTGGGATATGTAAAATCCAGTGTGCTCAGAAGTGTGCTTTGGCTGTAGGGGTCTGAGTGCGAATTACCAGATACCCAATATGGTAGTTAAATTTTGAAATAAGAAGTTTAATATTTTAAACTCTAGGCATTGGTGTCATTAAAGTGATCTCTGAGGTATTCATACAAGGGTATTTGTAGGAGATTGCTTGGAAACTGACCGTGCTAGAGTGTGATTTTAAGATTAGTCGATGAGGTAAATTGCTGAGGTAATTGTAGGAGACTAGTTGACAGAGAAACAAACAAACAACAGCTAAAGTTTAGGCATTTGAGTCAGAGAAGTAATCTCTGAGGTAACAGCAGAAAGGTAATTTGTAGGAGATTACTTGGAAGCTGACCATGCCAGAACTTAACTAGTTTCTTAGGTAAACATGCTGGGTATTGGTAGGAGACTAGTGCAACAAGAAAAAAACACACTTTGTGATTCCTGAGGTAAAGGTCTGTGGTAAATGTAAAGAATCATTAATCTGATTTGAGATTCAGGTGGAGTCTCTGTGCATAGTTGAGGCACAGTTAAATAAAAATGATTCCTGAGGTAAACGTTTGTGGCAAAGTAAGGAATCACTGATCTAACTATAAGATCCAAGTGGATCTGTGTTATTAAGTGAAAACACAGTCACATTTGAATATTTCCTGAGGTAAAAGTTGTGAGTATTGGTAAGGAAAAACTTCTAATATGCCACATAACAAAGTTCAGCTTCCAACAATACCAGAATTGGTGAAAGAGGAGATAGTTGGAGAAGAAATGGTGGCTAGTCTCAGTACTTCAATGTCTAAATCTCAAAAGAGTGTGGAGTTTTGGAAAATTAAGCTAGAAATGGCCAGAATTGAAAAAGAAACAAAAATAAAAGAAAGAATAGAAATGGCCAAGTCAGAAAGTGAGAGTGCTCATAACAGAAAAATCAATGAAATGAAAATGAAGGAACTGGAAAATGGGTTGGCTCATGATAGAGGAACGCATGATCTAAAAATAAAGGAAATTGAGTTAATAACCAGTTTAAGATCTAGAGCTGAGAAACACAAAACACGCTCCTAAACCCTAAGAGTCTAGAGTGGCCATCATAGAAGTGGATTGTGGTGTAGAGTGCGCCACAACCGGCCATATCAAAATCCAGAATTGTGGCCCCAAAGCTTGCCCTTGACTTATATATGAAGTCGATTTATAGTTGAGTATATATGGTATAGTTTTTTGTGGGTTTTTTTGGGCTATGTGGTCATGTTCTAAAATAGTTTATTCCTGATGTTTCACCTGCATTTGTGGCTGGCATCTTCAGAGAATGCATGCATTCTCCCAAGATGCCAACCAGAGATGCAGGTGTGAAATGTCAGGAATAAACTCTTCTAGAACATTGCCACATAGCCCGAAAAACCCACAAAAAACCATGAAAGCCTTCATCTTATATTTGGTATATTTTTAAAAATTCAGCTTCAAAAGGTGGCACTGTCAGTGGTCACTTGGCTGTAGGAATCTGGCTAACATTTTCACTCCTGCATTTATGTCCTAAATTAGCTCAGCCTTCCTCATTGGGCAACTGCCTCAAAAGCAATCTCTTTTCTTTTTGAAAAGTAAGGAATTATTTCCCCTTTGGATTTCATCCATCTCGGAAGGATTTCTATTCATCATCTGAGAGCATCAGTATAACGCAACAAGTCTGAAGGCTTAGTAGCAGCTCGACACATTAAGAACACTTTAGAAGTAGTTAGGAAACTCAGCTGTTCCCCTTTCTCTTAATTGCTTTAGTACTGCAATGCATGGTAATACCTTCCTATGCTCAAGTATTCCCGACTGGCATGATTTTGTAAGTTTCAAAAAGTTGTTCACAACACCTCTTCTCCCTTGGTTGGAACCAGAATCCACTCCCAGGAGATTTCTGTCTTGTCGGTTTTCTGTGGCTTTTTAAGACTCATGTTAAAAGGATATAGAGAAACCTTCCCATGAATCAGTCCATGATTGTAGACCACAGGATCAACATCAGAAAGAAAAGAGGTTAGCAAACCTCAGCTCTGCAAATTGCTGGCTGTGTTTCTGCCATTTGATAAAGGTGTGACACAAAAGAATAAAACCCTGGCACAATATCTGACATTTTCAGACATAGTGGAGGCTGGGGAGGGGGACAATGCTCAGCTCTGCTAAATATTTAATACAGCAAAGGACTACTTTTAAAGCAATTCAGTCGGTATCAGGGAAAATGTCAGCTTCTACAAAAGCATTTGTATTCATTTAAAATACAAATGGGAAGTAATAATTCTTTGCGCTCCTCTAGCATTTTTATTAAAGGTTCTTGGTGTGCTTTGTAAGCATCCATTAATTAAGTCATGACGTCCCTAGGAAAGAGACAAAGTTTACTATAATCCTTTTAACAGGCCAGTATCGCAATACAGTATGCAGGATAGGATTTTCAGCATATCTAATTGGATGTAGTTTCTATCAAAGATACATTAAATTATTTCATAGCTTTTCAAAACCTCATTCTTTTGGTGCATATTTTACATTGAATTTTACCACTGCTTCATTGAGGGAACAATAAGTGCCATTTCCTTATTCACTAGAAGATTCACATTACAGCAGAAGTATTCTGAGGTTGATTCAGATTTGATGGATGTCTAGGAATAGTTCAAATCATCTAGTTGGAGCCAGTATTAATGGTGGCAGGGGGAGGGAGAGTACATTTTGTTTCCAGTAGAAATAGAAATAGTTAAGTAGAATATCTTTATTAAAAGCGCTGTCTTCTATCTTCCTCTTACTTAATGCAGCATAATACAAGTGAAACACTAGAGCTGGTGTTGATGGAAAACGATGAAGTTTGAAGTAGTTGCAACACGTGGATCCAGACAGTACAAAGATATTAGCAGGAGAAATAAGTACTTGAAAGAGGGAGCATAAAAATATGAGGGGGGAGGAGAAGGGACATAAATTTCTTAGGAGATGTCTGCAGTATCAGAATCAGTTACTTCTTTTATTTGTATTACAGTTGCCGGTAGCTATATTGGCTGGGAGATTCTATGAGTTTCAATCCAAGACTCTTCAAAGCTCTGGCCATCATGACCAAAACCCTTGATGTGTAAATTAGTTCCAATTTTGTTGCTTTTCTATGAATTCTATTTGGATTTACATCCCATCCTTCCCTTTGTTACAGAAAAATGCACTGCCCATACCCATTTTAACAAATGTCAATCTTTTTGTAAATCTTTTTCCAAATTGAATCCTATTTGTATATCTTTTACTAAGTGTAAAAGATAAAGGTTTCCCCTTTGACATGATCGTCTAGTCATACCCTCCATTACTAAGCTGAGGGAGCCAGCATTGTCAAAGACGATTCTGTGGTCATGCGGCCAGCGTGACTGCATGGAACACTTTTACCTTCCCATCAAAGTGGTACATATTTATCTACTTGCATTTTTATATGCTTTTGAACTGCTAGGTTGGCAGAATATTTTTTGGGCCACACAATTTTAAAAAATAGTTTGGGTTTTCTTTAATAATGTGTATGTGTCATTTCTCTGAATTATGCCAGAAATCTTGTAAATATGTGACTTTTTGAGGCAAGGCATGCATTGTTATACAGGAAATCTCTGGAAGAAGGCATTAAATGAACATTCTTAGGGAAACAATGCAGCCCTTCTTAGGCTCTCTAGAGGTTTTAGTGGCTCCAAAGCTTTCTCCAGATCCCTCAAATGCTTTTAAATCCCTCCCTTTTAAAAAAAGACTCACAAACCTGTGTACCGTTTTTCTCCCACAAATGGTAAATTAGCATTATTGGAGACCCTTCTGAACTTCAGAAAACTTCAGAAAACCAGTCAAACGCAAACAGAAAGGTCAAGATAGTGCCCAAATGACATCTGCCATGGCTGCTCATGCCCAGTTTAACTATAGAATCCATTGCTATGGGAGGCTTGGCTGATACCCTTTTGGATTGTGGAGATCCAGGTGTTCAGACAGGCATTTATTTAATGAGTTTTATTTCATACTTTTATGCTGTATTCGATCTGCTGTTTCTTGGTGATTTTATTCCTTTTAGTAGTTTTAATTATTGTTAACCATCCTGAGTGGTGCAGAGGCAGAGAAGGGGCAAAATATAGGTTATTAATAAATAAATAAATACAATAAGTGGTATATTAAATATAACATGTCCGTTACAGGCTGGAACATAAAAACCAGATTTTTTTTTTTAAAAAAGAATATATATTGTAAACAAGGTAGACTAGTTTTTATAGTGACTTTCTTCCTTCCCAAAAGGGTGAACCCAAAAGGTAGCATGGAGGACTTTTCTTTGACACTTTGGCCATTGGCCTGTGGGATCCTGCAGGGTTCAGTTTTGTCCCCTGTACTATTTATCATATACATGTATCTGCTGGGAGATATTGTCTGCAGTTTGTGGGGGTCTGATGCCAACAGTAGGCTGATGCCACCTAGCTCAATCTCCACTTTTCCAAAATAATGCAAGGAAGCTACTTCAGTTCAAACCAGTACCTGTTGGCAGTAACGGTCTAGATGAGGGTGAACAAAATGACATATAATCCAGACAGGACAGAGGTGTTCCTGGTCAGTCAAAAGATAGACCAGGGACTAAGGACTCATCCTGTGCTAGATGGATTGTGTTCCTCTTTAAGGTACATGTTCAGAGTTTTAGCGTACTCCTGGATTCAGCCCTGAACCTGGATGCTCCAGTTTTTGTGGTAGACAGAAGGGCCTTTGCACAGTTATGACTAGTGTGCCAGCTGTACCTGTTCCTTGAAAAGTCAGATTCGGCCATGGTGAGACATCCCTTCCTTACATCATGTTTGCATTTTGACTATGACTCTGGAGACCAGAGTTCAAATCCCTGATCAGCCGGGGAAACTCACAGGGTGACCGTGGGAAGTGACACTCAACGACAATTCTCCTCTGAATAAATTGTGCCAAGGCAAATCCCCTCTGAAAGAATCATGCCAAGAAAACCTCATGAAAGGATCACCTTATGGTTGCCATAAGATGGAAATGTCCTAAGGCATGCAACAACAACATCTTGTTTGGATTACTATAGTGCATGCTCTGGGGCTGTCACTGAAAACTGTTCAGAGAACTGCAGTCAGATTGTTAAATGGGCCTAGCTACAGGGTGTATGCATTTATTTATAATTATTTGTTTCATTTTTATGCCACCTTTTTTTACCAGAAAGGGACCCAAGGTGGCTCACAAGATCAAAATATTTTTTTAAAACTTTAAACTAAAAATTTAAAAGCAATTAAAAACTATCTAGTTAAAACAGCATAAAATTAACATAAAACATACAGAAATTAAAAATTATGTACACAGTTTCCTTGTTGCACCAGCTTTAACAGCTGCCAGCCTGCAGGGACGTAGCCAGGATTTTAGGAAGGGGGGGGGGGAGTTCCACACTAAGTGCCACCATTATAATGGGGCTTGGGCGCAGAGGCGCAGTAGCGCATGCCATTCATTTTTCTAATGGAAGGGGGGGGGTCCGGACTCCCTGGACCCCCCCAGCTAAGTCCCTGCAGTCTGTTTCCAAGCACAGTTCAAATGGATTGTGACCTATAAAGTCATATGCAGCTCAAATCAAGGTTGTCTCAAGAGCTGTATCTTGCCATGTGAGTGTGCCCAGGCTCAAAGATCTTTGTGGAAGGCACATCTCTTAATCCCACCAGTTTCCCTGACAAGTTTGGTAGGAATATGGGAGATGGCTTTCCCTGTAGCTGCTCCCAGGTGGCTCATTTCTTACTGTCTTTCGGGCAGCAAAGGAAGACCTCTTTATCCCAGCAAGTTTTGGGGAACTGATTGTTTTGCAAGAGAAGGGCTTTTAATGGCGCTGCACTGTTTTTATTGTTTGTTTTAAAACAGTATTTTAAATGGTTTCAGTTTTGTGGTCAGTTTATTACTGTTTTCAGCTCAATTTTTAATATGTTTTAACTATTTGTGTTTTTATTGTAGTTTTCCCTATTTTGTAAGCCACTTTACAGATTAAAAAAGGTAAGGATATAAATAAAGAGATGGACGGAATGGCATCAGAAACATCATTAGGGAGCCTCAAAAAACTAGCATCACTCCTTAGGTTCGTTTCTACTTTAAGACTATGACTGCACCTATGTCCATTTATTGTATGAACCAAGTGGTTGAATGGAATGGAAACATGGAAATATCTTTTGAATGGAAACGGATGCAAGAAGGAAAGATTCCTTACATAAGATTAATATTTCTAGTTTCCTGTAGAGGCCTATAACTCACTAGCTCCAGTTTTCAACAAGGAAGGATGAGAAATCCCATCATGGACACTCAAGAAATAACTATTTGACTAGGACAGTCAGTTCCATGACCCATGTCCAAATACTTTCATTCAACTCAAATTGCTTCCACATCTTTGGTAATCAATTTTGCAAAGGACAAAAGCTAAATGTGCCCTGGATATCGGCAGCTTCATTTGTGTGTTGTCTGAAATGCATAAGCACTTGTCTGTCTGCTTGAAAAGTCAGGGGCTGCTTCATCAATCCACTCTCCATATTTTAAAATTGCTCAGCTCTTGTAGCTGCCAAATCAGTTACATCGTCCTGATTCTATTAATATGTCATCATTCCAAACTGCTACTCAAAAACTCTGCTAAATAGATTTCTTCTTCTTCTCAGGGAGTGAAAGAAGGGTGTTATCCTGCATTAAGTAACAACTGCCCTGGCCTCTTTTTGTTTCATTTTGTTGTATGTTTGATGAACCAATAAAATTCCCTGGCTGTTTTGTTAAATTGTCCTTTGCAAATACCGTGACTGATCTTGCAGGATACTGAATACCCTCTTGAACCTCAAATATGATAATTGCCTTTGGTGTGTGTGTGTGTGTGTGTGTGTGCGTGCACATGTGTGCATTCCCACTCCATATTGATTTTTGACAATGATATTCACTTTCATGTACGATAAGGCCAGTTATTTGCACAGAATCTAAAGAACAAGGAATATTGTATTTGAAAGTTCTGATTACACATGCAGCCTACATCCCAGGTTGCCACTTACTAGGATGCCTTGTTACCATGTTTATTTATTTTGTTTATTTATGTTATTTATACCCCGTCCTTCAGCCCTAAAGTCTCTCAGAGCGGCTTACAATTATTATTATTTTTAATTAGACGGTTCTTTGCCCTCAGGCTTACTATCTAAAAAGACACGACACAAAAGAAGAAGGAAATGGTGGTGGAGAAAGGGATCAGGTCCAGCAGTTCTTCTCTCCCTTTGAGGCCTGGACCAAGGAAAATGAACTGGAGGGAGGGCTCTTCTTCTTAGTTCAGGCCAGGCCTGATGAACCTGGGCCTGCATCTCTCCCTCCATGGCTGGATGGCACCAGATGAACTGGAGGGAGGGCTCTGCTTTTTTGTTCAGGCCAGGCCTGATAGAGCTGGGCCTGCATCTCTCTCTCTCTCTCCATGGCTGGATCACACCAGATGAACTGCACAGAGAAATAGTCCTACTTCACCCCTAGTCCACCTTTGATATCAACTTGATATTAAAATAAGTAGCCACCAGAGGCACCCTGATGTGAGGCAATAGCCTTTCCAAATAAGGGATATCTGGCAAACTTGGCTTGAGAACACTAGTACACATAGAAAGGATAGGTCCTTTGTGGCTGGAATCTGCATAATTCCTTCACACAGGTATGTGATAAAGGGCAATGTACCGAGTACTTGACAAAAGGTTGGGAATCAAAAGGTTGGGAATCACTTCTCTCTGGAGATGATACTCCTTTATATGAGACATCTGAATTAATTGCTCTGCCATTTCCCCAAAACTCTGGCCATTCTTCCTCCTGGAATAATCCTTTCAAACTCCTGAAAAACTGCTTCAGGCCACATTTCTTATAAATATGCCTGATTGGAGCAGTCCCAATTTAGTCTCAGTGGAATACAGACAACCACTCTGTCTGTTTCTGCCTTGACTCCTTGGCACATGCAGGGCACTCAGGTCCCAGCTGCGTGCTGAGCCAGGCTCATCCACTGCATTTCCCCTGATCAGAACTCTGTGCCTGAATCCAGTAAAGTATCTCCTGCTGGTAAAACCCTCTGAAATCACTATCAGCTACCACTTTCTATATCATTAGTTCTTGTATGCTTATGTGAGTGAGTGTCTTTGACTGAAAGTTGATTTTGCTGTCATAAAACTGAACTAATTTGGAATTTGATGTCTGGAGTTCTTGGTTTGGAACCAAGAACTAGACTAGACTAGACTAGACTAGACTAGACTTCCAGCTTTTAAGAGTTACTCAAGCCCTCTTGCTGCTTCCTATTGAACAAAATCAATTTCCTCACTGAAGTCAATTGTGGGTTCCCTGCTGGGACCCCAGCATTTTGAGTAACAAACAAACAAGCTTCATTTATATACCACTTCATACCACCTAAGCAGTGTCTAAGCAGTTTACAACTGTAAGCTAATTTGCCCCCAACAGTCTGGGTACTCATTTTAGCCACCTTGGAAGGATGCAAGCCAGAGTCGAGCTTGAGCCCTTTTGCTGGTCTTGAACTCACAAGCTTATGGTTTTGAGTGAGTGGCTGCAGTACAGGCACAGCCACCAGGGCTCCTTCCAAGACTCTTCCAAGAGTACAGAGCTCCAGTGGTGTCACTAGGGTTGGCATCACCCAGTGCGGTAACTCATGGTGTCACTCCCCACTGACCTCCATCCGCACCACATTATTCAGAATCCTTAGTAATGTTCTTTTTTACTAATGTTACTCATCAATCATAATGTCCATATATCACTGAATGTAATGGCAATAATTATGACATAAACAACTAGCAAAATAAAAATGACACCTTTAAATTGCAATATCATATGCACAGCCTAAATGTATTTACATGTACATAGTTTCATGTGGTTAACGTGAAAATTCGGTAAGACGTGATGTTTTTTAAAAGAAAATTTAAAGAAAAATTTTTTAAAAAGAATAAAAGAAATTAAAATTTAATTTAAATAATTTATTATTTTAAAAAAACCTGGGGCTTCCCCTTTCTGCTCCTCCTGAGCATAACCCCACTCACATAATGTGTTCAGTGTTTTAAAGGGATACAGGTGAACATCACAGCCCATTTCTGGCAAAAAGCTGATGTTTGGAGAGTAGTGGTGTCACCTTAGAGCAGTGATCTCCAAACTGTGCCCTTTAAGGGATTTTGGACTTCAGATCCTAGAATATTGGCCAACATGCCTGAGGCTTCTGGGAGCTGAAGTCCAAAATTCCTTAAAGGGCTCAGTTTCGAGATCACTGCCTTAAGCTATCATGTGTTTCGTACCCTATGCACCCCCTAGTGACACCCCTGCAGAACTCCCTTCTCAAAATTGCATATGACATTATTTTTATACTGGGGTCAGATCTTTGGTCCATCTAGCCCAGTATTATCAGCTCTGTCTGACAATTTCTTTTTCCACTTTCAGGGTGGATTCTTTTCTAGTTCTTCCTGGAGAGCTCTAGTATTTCCTGGTAACTTCCCATCAAAATCTTAACCGGGCTCAACTGTACTTAGCTTTCAAGGTCATACAAGGTCAGACTCCAGGTGTTATGGTGAATTTTTAGCCAAATTGCTGTGAGTACAATTTTTTTCATCTCCACAAACATAATTCAGTTCCATCTGTAGACATCAGGCTCAGCTATTGCTATTGCTATCATATTAGCATGGTATAGCACTATACTACATTTTTATATTGTGATACTATAGTTCTGTAATATAATAATATGATAATGATAACTTTAAAATGGGTTTGAAAGCAAAAGTCTCCAGATAAGCGATCATAATCCTATCCCGAAGACAATGTGACAACAAATGACATGTTAGCTGCCACATAAACAGAAACCCACACATCTGAGTGGGAACTGACTTTAATGTTTGGGGCAATGCTATATGAAGGAATATCAGGAAGTAGAGATTTCTATTAGGAATTAAAGGGACTTCCTCGTATGGTTTCCTTTATATCACTACCAGGAGAGAGGGAAAAGAGGCTCCTGGGCTCTCTAAGATCAAAGATGTCATTCATGCTAGACCATTTGTTTCAATATTGTAGTAGAATTTAACTTGTTGGTGACTTCTACCCTAAAACCTTTTAGAGTAAGGCAGGGGGATTGTGAGTTTAGTGCATTTCAAGTGATCTGATGTGGAGGACTCACAATTTTTCCATCCAGTGTAGAAGGGACTGGTACTATGCTTGTACCCACTGGGCTCTACTGTTTCTGTTCTTCCTGGAAATTCATCCAGCTCAAGCTTGTGGGCCACCATTGGTCCATGGACCCCATTTTGAGTTAGTTGCATGGCACTAAATGATTCTATGATCTACAGCAAGTCGTGCCAATAAATATTTCCAAGTATTGAAAATGGGCAGATGGAGGGCAATTCCAGAGTGGCTACACTGAAGATAAGATACCAAGTTGAATGTTATTGTGTGATCTAGCGAGGTCTACTTAAATCTGATTGTCTTTTTAGCATATATACCAGATGGCTGGAAAGATCTTAAAAATAAAAGCTAATCCATATTCATTTAATAAATAAATGAAACTACCAGATACAAAATCATAATAGTTAGGGCAGCAACAACTATTACATGTTATATTCAATAACTCTAATTAGGCAGAGAGAATTAAAACTGCCAGATGTTCCATGAACCACAGTTAATCTCTTATACCATACAAGTATTTAATGTTCACTTGGTATTTATTCAGTCAACAAATCCTTTTTGAAAGTCTAAATCAATTATTTAATCAGAGACCTTACCCTTAGAGCTCGACACAAAAGGCAGTTATTAATTCTATACTGAAGAACCTGGGTGCATTATTCAGTAATAATGCATAATTAAAAGATGTATGGACCTGACCCAAAAGAAAAATGGATGTGATGCATCTGTGAGTTTCTATGATAAATGTTTTTTAAAGAGAAAGTTCTTAGTAAAAGTCTTATATGGTCTGCTGCTAATTAACAGTGGAGATGAGCAGAATTTTCTATCATTATCATCATCACATACAATTATTAATTTCCAAACTTTGGGAATTAAAATTTGAACTTTGTGACAGTTTGGATCTGTCCTCGTCCACGTGAAAATCTTTCTTGTGGCTGTGATTTAGGTGCCCATGTGGACACTGAAGATAAGAAGTGGGCAGTTTTGTAATGACCAGTTATGAGGGCAGCAACATAGTGTCCTATAATACAAGAATCTCTTTTGCACAATTGACACATTAAAGGTGCTACTCAATATCCATGTTCCAATGGATTTTTGATAGCCCACTCCACCTATATTCTTGCAAGGTACACAGTATTTTGGTCCACTAAATTTAGTATTTAGCTACTTATTTATTTTAAGCAGCTAATACCTCTGCTCCCACAGTGTCTTAAATATATCAATAAGCCACATTAAGCTTTTGCTTAGAGATTGCCCTTTTATAGGTAGTAATTAGAACCCTATATATTGTCCCTCTCAAATGTCCTTTGTGTGTTCATGATGTCCTGTAAAACTGAAGCTCAGTTTTAAACCCAGAATTTCATAGCACTGAGCATGGCTGTTAAAGCAGTGTCAAACTGCATTATTTTGACAGTGCAGCTGCAGCCTCAGGCTGAGAGAATTTGACTTGCCCATGGTCACCCAGCAGGTGTCCATGAATAAGTGGTCTGGTTTCCCAGATTACTAGTCAAAGAGTGAAACTGCTATACCATAATGACCCAAAAAGTAACTGTAGCTAGTTGTCATTTTGGTTAAATATTATTTCCACTATTCCAGGAAATATTATGCTCATGTCCTGATTTTGGACTTCCTCTAGCCATTTGGGTACAATCAGGATGTAGGACTATATAGGCTTTGGTTTGATCCAACAGGGTTCTTCCTGATTTCTGATTTGGCTGGACAACAGTTGGGTTCCCTTATTCACTAAAAGTTATGCCTGCTTTATTGACTCTGGCTCTTCTTGCCCCAAATATTCTCCAGCAACCCAGCACTGTCACATTCCTTCTAAATTAATACAATAGGACTCAATTAATACAACTGAATAATGTATCATTCTTTCAGTTTCATTCTCAACGTGCTTATTATATTTTCAGTTTAGGGTTTTTTTAAGGCTATTCTGGCATTCTAAGAGACAGCACTGTAGGAACAAGGTAGACACATAGGGACATATCTTTTTGTAGACATTGCATGTGTAGTTTACAAAATTTGGAACAGATTAAGTTTGTAATGCTTATTGTGTATATTAATCATATGCACATTTATTTCATTTGAATGTGTTTGTAAATATGCTAGTAACGTGCCGAAGGCTAACATGTGCATGAAAGAATTTATTTCCCTTTAGGGAAAACATTGATTGTTGCCTAAAGCTGGGAGGACAGAATCATTTATCGTTTATTGTCTCATGCCTTTATGTTCTTGGGTTGCTTTGTTTATGATAATGTCTTCTATTAGACTGAGAGCCATGTTTTCTCTCTCCTTCTTCCTTGCCCCCCGCCTTACAAACACTGATGTGTGTGTGGGGTTTTTTAACTTAAAAAAGAGGGCATTTCTATGATAAACTAATACTGCAGAAAGAAAATAGCAAGCATAAATCAGTACATCAAAGTCCCACCATGCCTAGAGTGTACAAATAGCTGCTGATGAGTTTGCCATGCTTACTGAACTGAATAAATATAAAAGTGTTTCACGTGCATTCCTATTTTCAGTCCCAATGCAGTGCGTTAACCTCAGAATATCAAATTGAATCAGAGGTTCTGAGAAGAGCTGCCTGCAAAGTAGTTAGGATGACACTCTTCATTACCCTATCGAGATACAGGTTCCAGACAACCATAACCAGTGCTTTCACAACCTCTCACCTGAAGTCAGATAATGGAACAGCCACCCAAATAAAGCGTGGCCTCCCTTCCACCCACTTCCTCAACACCCTCCTTTCCCCTCCCCACATGCCAAGCCTTTCTGAAACCCTTGAAATGTGAAGCCTAGGGAGGCCATGAAAGCTGAGACTGAAATTGTTATGAAGAGACTTTTACTGGATGAATTTTTTTCCTTCTTTGCCAGGCACAAATAAACAGCTCTCAATAGGGTGCTCACCACAGAGTGTGTCAGCACATATTATGCAGTCTGGTGCTGAGTGGATGTGTCAGCTGCCCATTAGACCACACTAAAATAGAATTGCCAGGAGCCCGAAGCATGAAGCATGATATTAGATAAAGTGATGAAATTTCACTCGATTAAAGAGCCAGGTCAAGGACAGTTACCTCAGGAAATTCCTTTTTCTCCCCTCGAATATTTCTTGCACTTTGATGAATTTATCCCTTTTCTGCTTATTTCTTTATTATCATATTTCAAACTATCTGGGTGATGAATTTCATGGTCTCCAGCCTCTGACAGATTGAGAATGCTGGAACCGTCATCAGCCTAATTTTTTTTAAAGTGCCATATATATATATATATATATATATATATATATATATATATATGCGCGCGCCCCTAGAACAAACTGGCTCCCTGCCCCTCCCCAGGCTGGGGCAGGCATTGGATTGACTTGTTAAAGATGCACAATTTTCTTTTTCTTTGCTTTGCTTTTACAAGGGAAAAAGGATCAGAGCAAACTGATGTTTTTTATTTTATTTTATTTAGGATTGTGAAGAGCTGAGGTAGAGAAACACCTGCAGGCGCAGCAAATATTCTTCTTACCCCACAGAACAATATAAACCATAAAACAGAAAACTCAAGATTTGTTTTTCAGCCTCCCGACAGAGACCTGTGGCCTCACCTAGATATTTTCATACTTCAGTCAATCTTTTCCCTTTCCCTTTCTCCTCTCTTTCTGTGTTTCTCTCAAAGCAGTCTAGGCAGTAATTAGAACAAACTTCATTACTCCTGATGCTTTTATGAATATGGTGTAGCACCAGATATTTTGGCAATAATATCTTACATTCTGTCTGATTTAAGAGAATGAAAAAAATTGGATTGATTTTAATCCAGGGCAGCATTGTCCTTCAGTTTCTCATCTGAGTGATTTCTCTCCCAGTGCTGCAATGAACTCAGTTCACAGTCACTATATCCTCATTTGTGCATCTTCTGGTGTTTTTTTCTTTTGATTTTGTTATCTTTCTGTATTATTTTTAAGGTAGTATATCCCATCATTTAAAAAACAACAAAATGGAATTCAGGATTCAGGGACTCAGTACTTGATGGATCATTTCTTCACATACAGCCTGTGGGACCAATAGATGAGGGCCTTCTAAAGCATATTTGGAATATATATATATATATATATATATATATATATATATATCCCCACATATATGCTGATGGGATGTTAGCTGTCAGGAACTGATCCAAGAAAGAATCACAGGACAGTGAAAGAGAGTTCAGTGGAAATCTTGACCTAATGAGATGCATGTAGGGGATAATTAGAAAAAGAACTGAAAAGAACTGAAATAACTGAAAATAACACTGCCACTGTGATACTGTGATACCTTTAATAAATACGTGGTGTGGCCACCTGTGACATACTGTTTACAGTTCTGTTTTTATTTCAACTTACTCTTTGTGTTTCCATATGTTAAAACACTGGTTGTTATCCCCAACTCACCTGCATTTTTTCCAATGCTATCTTCACTCACCTCATCATTTCTGATCATTACACACATATACACACACCTGTACAGATATTGTAGAGTTGCAAAGCGTGTAGGAAAGGGTAACCAGAATGATAAAAGAATTGAAACTATTCCCCTGTGAGAAGGGTCACACCATCTGAGGCTGTTTAACTTGAGGGGCAAGTAAAGGAAAATGTAATGCAAGTGCATAAAATTGCACAAGATTTTGAAAGAGTAGATAATAAGAAATTTGGCTTATTTTTCACGATATTCTTGCCCACTGAAGCTGAACAAAATACTTCGAGGTAGCTGTGTTGGCCATGCAGCAAAATAAAATAAAATTGGGAAGCAGCAATACATTTCTTGGGCCAACTCCAAAGTAAAAAATAAATTATGCAAGCTTTTGACGTTTCACTGGCTTCTTCATCAAGTAAAGATGTTAAAAATCAGGTCGGAGAAAGAGGTGATGATGTCAGAGACACAGGCCTATATTCTTCCTGGGATATTGTCAGTTAAGATGGTACTGAGGGATTTCAGTACAGGCAGAGGGCACTCCCATAATTGGCCACATGAGGACTAGAGACAAAGAGAAATAAAAGACAGGTAATAAAATTTCATCTCCATTAGCAACAGAAAAGTAGCTACTCTTGAGATCCAACTGTTCCTGTCTGTATGAGGTCAACATCTCCTTTCCTAGGCAGAGAAAACCGAATTTCTCAAGGAGTGTCTGTACTGTTGCATCTGGACAAACTTTTAGGTGCTTTATATGTCAAACATGCCAATTTGTAATCCCAAATTGTAGTTTAGGGTAGGGTTTCTACATTGTTGAAAGTAGAAACGCTCAAAGAGTTAAGTCCCAATCTTTTGGTTCCCACTTGTTTAATATTTGACTTTTGCAGCTAAATTTGGTATTTTGAAATCCAGGAAAAGATGATGATGATGATGATGATGATGATGATGATGATGATGATGATGATGATTATTTCTATCCCGCTTTTTGCCAGGCAATCAAAGCAGCATACAACAAACTAAAATACATCCATATATACATAGTACCCCCTCTTAAAACAAGATTAAACAGTATAAAATTAAAACCAACATGCTAACATCCAAATAATCCAAATAATAACCATGGGCAGAATTCAATATATGGGAAGTCTAGATTGGTAATTTGACGGCTCTCGTCCAACAGGCCATTCCATAAGTTTGGAGTGGTTGCAGAAAATGTCTTCTGGGTGGCTGACGTCAATCTGGTCTTTAAGGGCTATAGTAAATTCCTCCCAGAGGACCTGAGTGTACGGGGTGCATTGTATGGAAGCAGGTGATCCCTTGGATAGGTTGGGCCCAAGCCATGTAGGGCTTTAAAGGTGATAACCAACACCTTGTAATGTGCCCAGAAACTAATAGGAAGCCAGTGGAGTGACTTCAATATTGGTATTGGCCATGCAGCAAAATACAGTAAAATCCAAAATCCACAAACAGCTATACCTTTATTGGGCCAACTCCAAAGCATAAAACTCAATTCTGCAAGTTTTCAGTGCTTCACTGGTTTCTCACCATGTGAAGATGTTAAAAATCATGCAGGAGAAAAATTGTGACAATGTTAGAGTCATTGTTAGAGACCATCTTATGGAATCATAAGCTTTGTTGTTAGGTGCAGTATTGAAATATGAGAATTCTAAATACACCTCCTTAAAATGCAAGTCCCAGGATTTTATAGCATAGAACCATGTCAGCTAAAGTGGAATGACCTGTATTCAGGGCAAGAAATTACTGTTAGGACAGAATATGGAGAAATGGGATGGTTTCCAATTGGCAAAGAGGTCAGACAAGGCAGTGCTTTATTTCTGTTGAACTTGTATGATGAATGTATATGTAAAGAAGGATTATATTTGGATGAAGGAGGTATGAAAATAGGAGGAAGGAAAATCAACAATTTAAAATATGCAAATGGCACCATCTTACTAGCAGAAAAGAGCAAAGACTTGGAATGATTACAGAAGAAAGTTAAGGAAAAAAGTTCAAAGGCAGATTTACAGTTGAATATTAAGAAAACAAAAATAATGACCACAGGCAATTCACATTTTAAACAGACAATTAAGATACTGAAATAGTTCAAAATTGTCCCAATCATTAATAAAATAAAACGTTTACAGTGCACCCGCGGTATAGGCGGGCATCCCATAGGTGGCTTCCTGCTTATACGGAAGCCGTGTGATGGGAAAATAAATGGTGCGCGTGCCCATGGCGCATGCGCTCTCCCACACCACGAGCCCCATTCAATCAAATGGGACTTGAGCTTACGCGTTATTCGGCTTATGCGGGAGGGGGAGGTGGTCCAAAATGGATCCCCCATATAAGCCAAGGGGCCACTGTATTTATAACCCGCCCCTCTGTCAAAGACAATCAGAGCGGCTGAATGAGAATGGAAACTGTAGTCAAGAAACCAAAAGAAGAATAGGACTTGGAAGGGCCGCTTTGGCAGAGCTAGACAAGATCCTGAAGTGTAAAGTTTTATCACTGAATACTAAAGTCAGGCTTATCCATTTATCATATTTCAAGTTTCTATGTATGGTTGTGAAAAGTAGACAGTGAAGAAAGGTGATAGAAAGAAAATTAACTCATTTGGAGAAGAGTTCTGTGGATACGTGTTAAATAGACAAATAAATGGACTCTAGAACAAATCAGGCTTGAAATCTCTCTAAAAGCCAAACTGAGGCTGTTTTACTTTGGACATATTCTAAGAAGAAAGGACTCACTAGAAAGGACAACAATGCTTAGTAAGTTAAAAGGCAGTAGGAAAAGAGGAAGACCACAGTGGTCTCTCTAGGTTTTTGTGTCACCCAGTGTAAGGTGGCGGTGGCACCAGCAGATTGCCCTACTCTCCCCTCCTTCTCACTGCCTGGTCCACCCACCCAGCCAGACCTGGAAAGACAGCTGGCTGTGTGTGCCAGTGAAGGAGACATAGGCCTGTCCTGCTTTCCTTTTCCACCCACTGTCTTGTCCACCCTCTGACACCCTGGTTGGCAGCAGGTGAAACCTGAGATAGACAACAAGCAACTGCCCCACCAGATGGTCATCATGCTGAGTTGTCATCAAGTGTGGTCCACATCCCCCTAGTAATATCCCTGGAAGATCGCATGCCAGATGGATGGATTGAAGCAAGAAAGCCATGGCCCCGAGTATGCAAGACCTGAGCAGGGCTGTTAATGATAGGCTAACTTGGAGGTCTCTCATTCATGGGTTTGCCATAAGTCAGAGTCAGCTTGACAGTGGATAACAACACAAATTCAGTAGTGTGAATAGATTCCCAGTCTTTATTCACTGATAGCTTTAATGTGAAATCTATGGCAAGAGTCTTACTAGTACTCTTGAATTTCAGTGCTTACAGGGAGGGCAATGTGAATTGGAATAATATAGCCAATTATTTCATGCAGCTCTTTGTTTATTTGCTAGATTTGGCTGTTAGTAGATAATTGAAAGAGATGCGGCTTTAGTGGTTGAAAACTGTCTTTGGCTCTTTATTCCCCCCTTTTGTTCCATTAATTTGATCAGCCTGCATTACACCTCTCTGCCTTTTTTTGTTAATTTGTTAATTTGAGTAGTAATCTATTTATTATGTGAGAATCTCTGTGAGTTTTAGATTGTAAATTCTACCCCGCTATTTCTCTCTCACCCTCCCTCACTTGGAAGTAAATGTTGTGAAGTGCCTGATTTGCTGTCTCAGGCTGAATTTATACTGCAGAGTTAATGCAGTTTGACAACGCTTTAACTTGCATGGTTCAATGCTACGGAATTATGGGATTTGAAGTTTTGTGGGTTATTTCTCTATACAAATCCCAGGATTCCATAAGATGGAGCCCTGACAAGTAAAGCAGTGTCAAACTGCATTAATTTTAAAGTGTGGCAGCAGGCTCAGTCTTTCTTTCTTTCTTTCTTTCTTTCTTTCTTTCTTTCTTTCTTTCTTTTAAAGAACCTCTAGTTGTTTGCAGAACTTTTGTGTGTGTGTTTTTGTGTGCATGTGCCTTCATGCATGAACATATGTGATACTGCATTCTTCTGGTAAACTAACAAGCACATATTTTTTTCCACAAACCACATGTATTGTTTCACTTTTAATACATCTCGAGAGTCAAATGTGCTCTATTATTTTATTGCCCATTTACTTCATAATGATTGAGCAAACCACTAAATTTAATTTCTGTTACATTTCCTCATTATATAATTTACTGTACCATTTTAATAATTATTATTATCACCATTGTACCTGATCATTAGTTTAACTTAGGGTTTATCTATACACTGTTAAAATAATGCAGTTTGATACCACTTTAACATCCCTGGTTGTACTCTAAAGAATCCTACGATTTGTGGTTTTGTGTAGCAGAAGCACTCTCTGGCAGAGAAAGCTAAAGACCTTGTAAAACTACAAAGCCAAGGATCTCATTGGATGGACCTACAGCACTTAGAATGGCATCGAATTGCATTATTTCTACAGTGTAGATGTATGCTTGACAGATCACAATACACCATGGGGAGCAAGACCAGTTTGCCTTCATTTCCAGGTAGCAGTAGCAATAGCAAGTGCATTTCTATACCGCTTATCAGTGAATTAGCACTCCTTAAGCAGTTTACAATGTGTAAGCCAATTGCCCTTATCAAACTGGATACTTACTTTACTGACCTACAGAAGGATAGAAGGCTGAGTGGATCCTGGAGCCCTGCTTGGGATTGAACTCACAACCTTGTGGCTGTGAGTAGCTGTAGTACTGGCATTTAAGCACTGTGCCACCAGGGCTAAGTCTAGGTAGACTTATAAAGCTCAATACTTCTGGTAGTAGGAGTAAGGGCCCCTACAGATGGGCAGCTCAACGCCGCCTGTTTTTGCCCCAGAAGGAGGCCGCGGAAACAACATGCTGTGGCCTCCAGAGGGATGAAAAAGAACCCACTTCTGGGTGGGTTCTTTTTCCATCCCGGAAGGGGTGCCAGAGGTGCACTCACACACTATGATGACATCCCTTGTGCACTATGCCGTTTGGGTGCTGCGCCCGAGGACATTATCATGGTGCGCTGTGTGTACAGGCACACCCCAAGATGGCAGCCAGGTGGCGCGATGAGGGCTTGGAGCATATGGATACTCCACTCTCACCGTGCATACAAGCCGGCACAAAGTGCCAGTCTGTACTGCCCCTAAGTTTGCTTGAGCTCCATTAAGACTTTAAAGATCCCAGGGTGATGGTGGTATGAACCAGTCTACCCCCACTTTCAGGTGAGCTCTATTTTGGCCTAGGGTTTCCAAGTGAAATAAGGGACAGGGATGAACAGGATACTGGGGAAAATGGTCAAAAATGTATTTCTCAACTTTCAGGAAACGCTGACAAGAAGAATCTTGAACTGAGAAGAATCTTCAAAGTTTGGGACTTATTCTGCACAAAATTCACATTTTGTGCAGAAAACAGGAAACAACATTGTTTGAATAGAAAATACTGTCTCCTGGGCAAAACTCACTATTTTCTGTGCAAAAACACCACATGTAAATTTTGCGTAGAGCCTGAACTGTAAATAGTTTTCAGAAACTACAATTGGCCCTCCACATTTGCGGCTTTGACTTTTGTAGATTTTATTATTTGTGGTTTTGATTAACATATTCTCTCTTGGAATCCTGGAAACTGCTGGGAACACACCACATTTTGCCCATCTGTTTTCCCTTTACTTTTACCTAGAAGAATATGCTCAAATTACTTGTTGCTTCCCTTGAGAATGAAATTAGCAAATAAATACATCCCTATGCTTTCATGGCTGTGTAAAAGAGGGGATATCAGCAGGTGCTTCTTTTGAAACAAGCAAAAACTGCTGAAATTCTCTATCCAACTATGAAAGGGACAGCTGTCCTATTTTACCTGACAACGTTGTTTGAGTTTGAAGATCAGAAGCTGGCAGGAGGCAGCACCACCATGACATTGGCAACCTCTGAAACGGGAGCCAGGCAGTCATAGGATAGTGTATCCCAGAGTATTCTGGCTCCATAGCTGTCCTGAACTTCCCTCATTACCTGGGCATTCTGGAGCAATATTGGGTAGATACCTATACCTGTGTCCCACTGTACCACCTGGTAGTGCTAACACCAGTGTGAGTTGTTCCCTCTGAGGTTGAAAACAAGGCCCCCAGCTTCAATTGCATAGCTGGGTGCCTTGTGGCTTCAGAGGAGCAATTTATGTCAATCCTGGTAGCGCCAGGCAGCACAGTGGGATGTGCATATGAACAGTTGCCAATGTCATTCCTGAAGGCTCCAGGTTTTCTGGAAAGATTTGGAGCAAATGATGAGTCATTTTAATCCATTGTAAGGGGAGGATGGCCCAGAATCACTATGGAAATGCCCTTCCCACTTGAAGACAGTCAGCAATCAACTGGACCATTGCATCTGCCCTGTGTGGATAGGGTGATGTGAGGATGGGGGAAAACCAATGCAAATGGCTCATACGGACATACCATGAATCATCAAAGAAAAGGCAGAGTATTTTCTGGGATAACTTTGGCACCAGAAGTGACTCAGGATTGCTATATCCCTTTATTGTATGAGCAAGACTAGATTGCCAAGGCATTCCAGCACCAGCAATCTGCTGAAACACCTTCAGAAGCAGCACCAATCTTGCTCAGGACAGAGGCAGAAAAATCCCAGTAGCCAAGCAATAAGAGTAAGAATCATAGGATAGGGGAGAAAAAGAGTCTTGAATCCCTTGAGGGCAGCAGCCCTTAGTCTCCCTGCCTCTGCAAGAGGCTTGAGTGCATAACTATGAATGAAAAAAGAGTGGGAGAAGTATGGGGGCATGAGATGGAAGATTGCAATGGGAGTCCAGCACACCAAATGTCTTAGGAATGACTAGATGGCAGTGTGCACCCGGAGGTCAAACTTTTGCTAAACCTGGCTTGGGACATACTACTAGGCCCTTCAAAATGTGAAATCACATCCTACTGGTATTCCTGGGGAAATGATAATGCTGTAGGAACAAAGAGTCAGACAGGTCTGCAGTCAGATCCTGTGGCTTTCTTATAAGTGAATGACATATTTGAGAATTTATCAGGATCTCAGTGGGAGGCTCTGGTTTTAGCAGTGGGTATATTGGGGGTGAACATGGATGGAGGGAAATGTAATTTTTTGCCATTTGGCCTTTTCCACATTCATTTTACAAATCTATGCATCAGAAAAAGTGTATGTGTGCTGCCAAAGCTTAGTTGCATTTAACAACATCCTAGGTTGAGAGGCTCAGTTTATGTTCACACAGTAGCATCCTTGGTCACAAAACATACTTTAATTGGACCCATATATCTTCCCAAGCTGCAAATCATAGCTGAGTTCCATATAAAAACTTCCTGGCCTTTAAATGCTTTCTTATCTTTTATCTCCACTCATTGACCAGAAAGAACAGCAGAAAAAGTGTGCCACATTTTTTCTATGGACTAGACACCCTTCTCATTTTGTCATAGCAGGAGATTTCATGCATTCAAAATGTGTAAGGCAATAGGGGAAAGCACCACTTCTTTCTGCTGTGATTGATGCACAAAGCTTTCTGTAAGATAGATTTGTGGTTGACATGGTATGTGGCCAGAAGATGGAAGAGGATAACTAGTAGCATACTCTCCAATATTTCACAGATGAAAACTGGGTCACATGTGATTAAGATGGCAAAATGTATTTAGTAGGAAAAACACACAAGCTGCAGCATTGCTTTTGCCTAGGACTATTGGGAAGTGCAAGATTAAAGCCCTCCATTCCCCACCCCCAGAGCAACTGAGTGCAAACTAGTTTTGCACTTTGAACTCTGTTTGCAGCTAATGAAGCAAGTAAAGCAAAGCAAAGGGAGAAAGTGGGAGGAGGAGGAGAGAGAAAAACTGGGACATTTTAAAAGCAGTTGAAGCAATGGGATCACAGAGGACTGTCTCTGCCAAAAAGGGACAGCAAGAGGGTATGCAGTAGGTATGGCTCCTCTTTCCAAACAGCATGAATATTGCTAAGTAATGTGGGGTATCATGATCCTGATGGTACTTTTGGTATACTGATTCCCTTAGCTGGGAAAAGCATATCTGTGTTACAGAATACATTGAGGATCTATTTTAAGAGGATATAATGGCTCTGCTCATGGAAGGTGCCTTGCCCCAATTTTTTTTTTGAAATGGGGAGGACTCCTGCATCCCTCACTTTGATTTGATTTGATTTATTATGACACGTAGCCAGCATAGTAAAAGTAAATAAATAGGTTAAGTTACAAAAATTAAAAGATAAATTGAAAAGAAAGGAAATACATATATTACAGGACATCTGAGCTAATTAAAAACACAATTTAAAATAAAATGAAAATGTTATCTGCTCATGGTTTGGAGCATTAATCTATGCCACAAATGACTATCTCATAAATCTTTGCTAATTTTACACAAAAAAAGCTAAAAGACAGTTTCATGTGCACCATATTAGTACATTAAAATTTATACTATAATCTATAGCGTATTGATAACCTAAAATCTGTTTAATTACTTCCATTTATGATTGTAGAGACTATTTTAGGAGTATGCTTCCCTCACTTTGCATTTACTCTGTTTATCAAGGTACATCAACCTTTAGTTTGTCAGGAGGGCAGCTGAGAGGTGAAAGTTGTTGCAATGTCCATCTTTCCCAGCCCAACTCTCAACTTTGCATTGCCATTAAAAAGATTAACTGATGATTTATTAAAAAGCCCTTCAGTTAAAAGTTTTTAAGTCGGTTTAGAGTCCTACAGAGTGAACCAACAGAAATCAATAAAATAATAGGCAACAGCAAATCGCCACTGCTAAAACCAGTTGTAAGAGAAATAAAAATAGATTAGCGATGAGAAACCTGGAAAAACAAACAAGTTCATTGGTTGGTGTTCAAAAAAACATTAGAGCTAAGCACTGGGGCACCACAACAAAGGACAGGCAAAACAAGTGTCCTCGGTTGTCATCTGACTCACTTTCAATCTGCATGTACTTTAAAGAGAGACCTCAGGGAAGATCTTAGACTAGATTATTAGTGTACAGGCAGGTTAATGTGTGAGAAGATGTTCACCCTGGAATGTGGGTTCAAAGTCATGTTGTTACTTAGTCTCATCAATCACCTCATTCTTTTCAGTTTTCTACAACTGTTGCAACATTCTTATCAGTAGAGAGGCACAAAACAGACTGTTATGCTCTTTACAGGGATGGATGTTGTGAGGGGAAGAATTATATGCTGACAGGAAAATATACTGCTTCCAGGCATTGTTAGGGTCAGCACTATCCCACGCTCTGAGATTTCTGGGCCAAAACCCGAGATTTAGTGATGTCATGAGAAGTGGGCCCTAGTGATGTTACAAGAGTGATGTCAATGAAGGGCAGACCTTGGTGATGCCATTAAATATGCTGTTTAATTTAAAAAAAAAACACTTAAGTAACGAGAATACACACACACACAGATGCACGCACACAACTTTTAAAGGCAGTGGTTTCATCCTGAGATTCTTCCTCCTTTTCCAGAGGAATGGGGGAAAGGATTCAGGCCCTGAGATCTGGGGACTGTTGTCATTGATGGCCTGTTATACAAAGTAAGGATATACAAAGGCTTTCCATGCAGGCCAGGGTTGAAAATTATGTGGTCCTCTGGATATTGTTTGGCTGCAGCCAAGCATCACCAATGTGAAGAATTCCAGAAACTACAGGCAACTGCTGTAGACTTTGTTGAGGACATGTTCTTGGTGACAAAAGACAGACAAACGTAATCCCCTGTTCAATGTAGAATACCCAGAGCTGAAGCTTTCTACAGAGAAAGAAATCACTACCCATTTAGGTTATTGGCTTTGCTGACAAACTGTTTTTATCAAAATGTTTCTCTTATGCTCATCTGAAACTGACTGTTAGTAACATTGGCCCATTGGAACTTGTTCTCCTTTCTGGAGATAGTATGTGTTGCCTTCTTCAGTGTGACAGCCCTTCAGGTATTTGAAAAGTGCCTCACTTTTCTCTTCTGAAGGATAAACATACCCCAGTTCCTTTAATCTTTATTTATAGGACTTGTATCCCATACCCCTGACTGTTGCTGTTGCCCTCTTTTGATCCTCCTCCAGTTTGTCTCAGTGCTTCTGAAAATGTGGTGGGCATAATACAGCACATGAGGTCTCAGAAGTGGAGAATAAAATAGAAAGATAATTTCTTCTGATCTGAAAATGATGAGTCCGCTAACATGGCCTAAAATATCATTAATCTTTTCTGCAGATGTGTCATGCTACTGACTCTGACTGCAACCCTGAGATCCTTTTATGTGTACTACTGCCAAGCCAAGTATCCCCAGTCCAAATTCAGAACTTTACATTTGCTTCTGTTGAATTTAATTTTGTCCTTTCAGCCTAGATTTAAATTCAACAAATGTAAGTTGAATTGTAGTCCTGTCTTCGGAGGCATTAGCTATTGCTCCCTGTTTTGATTCATTTGCAGATTGGGATAAGGAGACAATCCACCCTTCTGTCTGCGTCAAGAATGCGCAGCCTGTGTCCCTCTGTCTAATCTCAAAATTCTTCTGTAGGCAATCAGTTCAGACCTCTTGCAAGGATCATTTAGTTCTCACTCCACAGTTTGCTAGCTGAGAAAGGAAAGGGAGAGAGAGAGAAAAAGGAGGACTGGGATATCAGAAAGAGAGGCAGAGGAAATGGGTGTGACAGAGGCAGAGAGAAGGAAAACAGGGCTACTTGACTTACTTTTGGCTTTGGTCCAACCCACCCTGTCAGGTAGATAGGAATATTAGTAAAAAGTGTCACTATATTACATTAAAACAAAAACAAACACCCCGCCTTAGTGTAATTATGATTATATTGAAAGCGAGACACTGAAAAGCAATCTATAATATTTTTAATTTCCATTTAGACCAAGTAGGTGAGCTATATTTGGAATTAGTACTGAACAAAGTCTTCCTTAACCATCAAAAATGTAATTTAGTTAAATACATTTTGTTTCTATTTAAAATACTTCCAGGATGGGTACATATATCTGTAGCAGAAGCAGCAGAATTCTCTAATTTTGGCAGAACATTCACTTGTTAACACTCATTTCCTCCCTTCACTTATGCCTTCTCTCTGATTGTTCACCTCTTTCAAAGATTTTCTCCTTCTCTGTTTTCAGCAATATGTGTGTGGTCACTATCTATACCAACCCCAGGGAGAATGGCAGAGGATTTGAGTCGTTTGGAAGGAAAACAAAGCTTGAAGATGTCTCCCCATATTATCCCTGGAAAATGCACTCCAAATACATTGAAGGTTCTTTGGAAAAATGGACTTTAAGTTGTTTTTTTATATACATAACATAATTAACCTACTATTAACATGCTGTTGTTGTTAACAGTCCTCAACTCATGGCAATCCTGTGGATGAGACATCTCCAAGCCCTCCTGTTCTCCACTACTTTGCTTAGATCCTGAAAATTCATACTTGTGACCTCCTTAATTGAGTCTATCCATCTAGCTTATGGTCTTCCTCTCTTTCTCTTTCCCTCCACCTTTCCTAGTATTATTGTCTTTTCTCACAAATCATGCTTTCTCATGATGTGACGGAAGTACAACAGTCTCAGTTTGATCATCTTGGCTTCCAGGGAGATTTCAGGCTTGATCTGTTCAAGGACCCATTTGTTTGTTCTTTTGGCTGTCCATGGTACCCTCAGGACTCATCTCCAGCACCACACCTCAAATGAATTGTTTTTCTTCTTATCTGCTCTCTTCCCTATCCAGCTTTCACATTTCTACAAAGGGGAATACAAGGACTTAGATGATTCCAACTTTCGTGCTCATTTGTATATCTTTACTCTTTAGGATCTTTTCTAACTCTTTCATGGCTTTCCTTCCCATTCTGAATCTTCTTCTGATTTCTTGACTACAGTTTCCACTCTGAACAATGTTTGATCCAAGTTATGGGAACTCTTTTACCTTTTCAATATTAATATTTTTAATTTTATTTCTTTAAAAGCTCAATGCTTTTCAGCCTTATCACCAATTGGTGATAATTGGATATTATGTAAGGAATTATGCTTTTTATAGATGTTTTATGTCTTGTCTCAATATCACATACATTGTAAATGTGGTTTTTCTCTATTTTATAATAGCCCCTGAAGAAAGCCAATTGGTGATAAGACTGAAATACCTTTGGCTTTCTAAGAAGTCAGAGTTTTTGATTATCACACAGTACATGGGACTTTGTCTCCTTTCATTCTTTCACAGGCTTTCTTTTTGAGTAATGGCAGCTGAGGGCCTTCATGTCAGTGCAGTGGTGAGTCAACTCCAGGGTTTAGTTCATGTTTTCAAGGAGATGTCCAAGGTGCTGAATTCTACATTCCAAGCAGATTCACTACCTTTGGAAGTTCAGAGTAAATCCCAGAGTGGCTCTACTGCCTCAGTAACATGGATGTCTCCAGCTACCATTGCTTTGAAAGGTGCTGAGTAGTCAGGAAAACATGGGTATAAGTTCTTCTAGGCTTCCCCTCTTTATTTTTTTCCTTGAAAAGCTCACACCAAGAGCCCTAAGTTGTGTGTGTGCTTTGTTTTGCTTTTTAAAGCAAAATCTTGAGAAATGATTTAATTAAGATGTGAGCCTGAGTGGGTGGGGAAAGTCACAGCTACTGCTAGTTTTTATCACCATCCTCAAACGAAACTGACTCAGCCCACAAGGCCTGCTTTATTTATTCAGAGGGTTTATATATTTTGCAGGTGCATTTCAAGTCTGAGACGGGCAAAGCTGATCTCATCTACAACATACACACGTCTGCCAGCCCTGTGTGAAGATGATGCATTTGTTACTTTTCATCTGCATGAGGTTAAGATAAAAGTAACATAATCCTTGAGCAGACAGTAGATAGCACCATTTGAGAAGGGTGGCTCTTTTTAAAAAAGAGCCTCTCTTTTCACGTAGTCATTGAACTGCCTTCCTCAAAGCTTGTCTGTCATCACATACAGACATAGCAACATGAGAGAGCCTTTGTTTATATTCTCACTGTAGTTTGCACTCTACACGCAGAAAGGATGCCTGAAGCAAAGTGCTTGTCTTTCTTCTCTTTTGTTTTCATTTAGTTGCTTCCTTCAACATCTTGGATCCTTTTGCTTAATTCATTTTAACATTCAAAGTCCCTTCGCAGAGCCATTAAAATCCCACAATTGAATATTAAGGAGTGGCTAACAACAGGAGGGGATGGCTGTCTATTAATGCTGAGCAGAGAATCGCTCTACCCTCTGAACACCACTCCCTTGTCCATGGTTGCTGCCACACTGCAGAATCAATGCAGTTGGATACTGCTTCCACTGTCATGGCTCCATCCTATGACAACCTGGGATTTGTAGTCTGCTCCAGAGGTCTCTGACAGAGAAGGGTAAATATCTCACGAATCTGCAGATGCCAGGATTCCATAGTATTGAGCCATGGCAGTGAAAGCAGTGTTAACTGCATTAATTCTGCACTGTGGTTTCAGCCCGTATCAGTCTTCCCCAACCTTATTTCCTTCAAGCTCATTGAGAATGTTGGAAGCTGTAGCCTAATACATCTGGCTAGCAACATATACTAGGTATGGATGAACCTAAGTCTGGTACTTCTCACCCAAGGATGAATAACTTGTGGATTTCTACATGCTGTTGGGCTGTGACTCTCATGAGCCCAGTTAACACAGCCAGAGGTTAAGACTTTTGGGAGTTGTAGTTTAACAAGGTATGTAGGAGTAAAAGTTTCCCATCACTAGTCAGAGCTTTTTTTGGGGGGGGGGGGGGGGGGGGGGGTGGACTACAGAACCTCCAGCCAGTTTCGCTAGTGCCTAAAGGACTATGAGTTATTGTCCAAAATGTGAAGTACAGTGGTTTAACTTCTGCTTCCCACTCCCTTCGTCAGGTCTGCTAGCTTCCATTGGAAATCATGAATGTTTTGAATATAACCTTTTCATGTTACAACTGACCAGATTCTTTAATAATCAGAATGTACTCTCATCCTAAGAATAGCACATAAGTGCATTACAGGGCAATTGTACTGCTAAAAGAGTGCTTTGAGGTCAGATTGGTCTTGCAGGCAGTAC
>NC_056523.1:248630923-248646703 GCF_019175285.1 Sceloporus undulatus
ACCAATCTGACCTCAAAGCACTCTTTTAGCAGTTCTCATGTTTTTTAGTGGCTCATTTTCTATTCTTCCTGATGTTGGAGCTACAAAATCTGGGGAGGTAAGAGCTGCAGATCTTTCCCAGGATAGAATGGGAATCTGTGATCAGATTTCCTCTAAGGCCAGAGGTCTGTCCCCCACCATGAAGGAGACAAGTCCGTCCTTGGATGTTGTTTCATGGACTACAGAGCAGCACTGTTAATGATTTCAGGGTTGTTGTGTTTTTTAAATGATATTATTAAGTATGTAATGATGGCACACACTGTTTCTTTCAGCCAGTGTATCCAACACTATTGTTTTAACAGTCATTCATTCTCTTGAGAATCCTATTTTGGCTTGTGATCTCTGAGAGAGAATTAGTACTATCACTACACTATAAATCCATGGCTTTAAGTAGAAGCCACAAAAACTAAGCTCATTTAAACTGCTATAGGTTTACAGTACAAGTATCCCCTTAGGCTGTATCTGAACCTGCAGCTATGTTGGTGCTGTCAGACTGGTTGCAGCTGCTTTAAGACAAACAATGTGGCCCAGCAAGACACCCATCTTGATTGTTCAAAGTGTACTTTGGCTTCTCACGTGTGGCTGACCCAAAGTGCAGAATGGAGCTTGAAATGGTACTTTACTTTTCTTGGACAAAAATGTCCTACATCTATCCTTCTGACAGACTTAGTGCCAAGAACTCCACCACCACTACCTATTTATTATCTACCTAATTACCTACCTACCTACCTACCTGGACCAAAAACCTCTTGCAACCTATAAATTAATTAAAGGTGCTGATGGATTTATCACTTCACTTCCATCCCAAAATTGATATATTTGTGTCCCTTCAAACTTGAGTAGAAAGGTTCCTATTGGTGCCAATGGCAATACTTTCCCAAGCTGTGTTGGCAGCAGGAGCAAGGTTTTGTTTGAATCTGACCTCAGGGGTGTAAAAATAAAGGTTCACTGGTTGCCTGCCATATTAACAGGGCCATACCAAGACATTTTGCTGCCTGAGGCAATGTACAATATGGTGCTTTCCAGCACTGCCATTCCATGTTGAAGACTTGATGTAACCAGTTGTCTGTTCACTACTGGTGAGGAAACCTTATCTTCACTTTCCTTGAAGGCAGCAGGCCAGTTTAAGGGATCTCAGACCCTGGAGCACAAAAACTCTTTCCCCCCCAACAACTTCCTGCTGCCTTCCAGCATCAGCACACTGAGGGGGGATACAGATGGGCAGCTCCATGCTGCCCATTTTTGCCTGTTGTTGGTGCCGCACCAGCCACTTGGCACAGCACCAACGCACTCCCTAAAAAGGAGCTGCTCTAGGCAGCTTCTTTTTAGGGGCGTCATCATGGCGCTTGTGCGCCATGATGACACTGCTTCCAGAAAATGCCGTTTGGGTGCTCAAACACCCGTGTGTCATCGCCGTGTGCCCCGTGTGGATGGGGCATGGCAGTATGGTGCACGGGTGCCAAAAGTAGGGCTGGGTGCTTGTGGATGTCCAGCCCTACTGAGCCTTAATTTTGGCCCCGGCCGGCGCATATTGCCAGTCTGTACAGGGCCTGAGACAACAGCCTTACTGAGACTAGTAGTATAGGTCATGCTACTGTGCAAAATACCCCCACCCTAAAAACCAAGGCAACGTTGCACACTGCATATTAAACTTGGCAAGTAATGTGGTCCTTTATAAATCTACCCCCTTTTTCCCCCTAACCTTAGGCTTAGCTTGTGTTGTTAATTTCTGGAAAACAAGAAGATCAAACTAAGACACTTCTCATACATGATACAAGTTCAATCCATTTCTTTCTTTCTTAATTTGCATTTGACTTGTAACCAGTTTCAGAACATTTATTTTTAAAATAAATATCGAAATGCAGGGACGCATTTACCCCATATTATAAGAGCCAACTGCCTGTAAAATGCTTGTCATTATAATCTTTCTTGGCCTGTTCTCTAGGGACTGGGAAAGGAGGTAGCTGAAATCATCAGAATATTATGTTTTGTTATGCATTATTTTCAATCTGCAAATGAGAAATGTCTGAGGAGATTTATATATTTGTTTAAAACATGTAGTACAAGCCTTTCATAATGATTTCCCCCACAGAGTTGTCTTTCTATCTTGGCAGATTCAGAGCTGGTGAAAAGGGAGAGGGGGATATGACTCTCAGTAAATTTACCAAAATAGTTTTAGATGAGGAAGAGATCTATGCCTAACTATATAAACCTTATGGTATGTGAGAGTCAACAATAATCTATACTTCAACCAGAGCTTGAAAATGTTACTTTTTTGGATTATAGTGTGTAGAATCTCCCAGCTGGAATTGTAATTCAAAAAGCTACTTGTATACAAAAGTAAGTTCCACAGCCCTTTTTCTAAAATGAGACTTATTTTGTTGGACTTTATCACAAATGGAACATTGGGTGAAATCGGGGCTTTAAACTGTGATTATCCTGTGAAAATGGCATAATCACAATTAAGATTTTCACACACATTGCAGTTATAGAGCCATTATCCCAGGAATAAACATGCAATAAACAGCAACAAATCATTCATAGGATTTCCTTGTGATTGAGTTGTTTCTGGTTATTGCCAGAATAATGGCTCTTTAGCTGCGACATCGTGTGAAAATCTTAATCGTGATTGCGCAATTTTCATGAGATAATCACTGTTTAAAGCCCTGATTTCCCCCATGTGATAAAGTAACTTGTCTCTCTCCCTTTATTGTCCATATGGATGTGTTTGAATATGTCTTATTTTTGTGATTTTTTTTTAAAAAAAATACTTATTAAACAACTGCACATTTTTGGGATAATCTGCAGTTTATATTAGGTCAGTCTCTGACTATGGAAACATAACTTTAAAAAAAAATACAAAAGGAAGCAGAAATAGGAAGGGAAAAGGAAAGCAAGCCCTATGGGAGCTGGTCCTCCTTTGGCCAATTGATGGGGCCAAACTGGGAAGCATTTCGTTTGTGTGGTTTTATTCCTGGGAAGCAGAAGGTGCAGCCTCATGTTGTACCCTCCCCACAGCTAATAGTATGCAACAATGTAAACTTCAACTCTGTATTTCAGGGCAATGGACAGATAAAGCCCAGTACTATTCATGGACGGCATTGAGGAAACCACCTTTCTGCAGCTGCCATTCTTCTGGCTGATTTATGGGACTGGGCTGGTTTTCTTTTGCAGAGACTAATTTATTGTTGGTAGCTGCCTTCACGTCAGCTTCGATTTATGTTGATCCTATGAGTGAGAGTACTCCAAGAGACCCTATTCTTAACAGCCCTGCTTACTTTTTGCAGGCCCAAGACTGTGGCTTCTTTGATTGAGACTGTCAATTTCAAATGTGGCCTTCCTCTTTTTTTATGGCCTTCTGTGCTATTGTCTTTTGTAGTGAGTCCTGTCTTCTTATGATATGTCCAAAGTACAACAGTCGCAATTTAGTCATCTTGCTTCTAGCGAGAGTTCTCAAGAATAGAATAAAATATTATAATCTTATAATAGCTGGTTCAGGACTGAAACATTGTGCAAAGGGGAAAACTAACAAAGAGGAAAAAGATTCATCATGTTGAAATATTCAAGACTCTTATCTGACACTAGCTCCGTCAATGGCAATACGTGTCCATTAGTACTCCCTCTGTGTTAAAATAACACATTTGCATTTAACCTGGCAAAAAATTAAGTTATTTGGAATTTACATAAAATTACGGAGTAAACTCCAAATAAGTCGTCTCAGAAATATATTATTATGCTCAGCAGTCCTGTCAGCATACATAAAAACAATTTTACTTGTAATCATCTTCTGCCTTTATTCACTCAGGAATATATCATTAAAATTTCCACAGAACAATGAAGCTTAATAGGTGCTAATGCAATTGTGAATTGTGGTAATTGTTACCTAAATTAATCTCTGCACTTTCAGTTCCTTGTTGCCTTTTGCAAAATGAGTGTGAAAAAGCTAACTTTGAAATGGAAAAGTGTATAAATTGCCGAAATGTTTTATTATATTGATGCTCTACTTCCAGAATTTGCAGGTATGAAAGCCCTTCTCTGTTGATAAATTTGCCATGCTTCTGAAACAGATAGTATAAAATGTGGATAGTAATTTTGTAACATCTTCTTTTAATATTCAGGCTAGTTTAAAACAACCTGTCTGATCTTGGAAGCTAAGTAGGGTCAGGTCTGATTAGTACTTGAAGGAGAGACTGACAATGAATACCAGGTGCTCTAGACTGTATTTCAGAAGAAGGAACTGGCAAAACCACCTCTGAGTATTCCTTGTCCAAGAAAACCCTATGAAATTCAAGGGGTCACCATAAATTGATAGGTGACTTGAAGGCACATGGATGCACACATGAAATGAATGCCTGTGTGTATGTTTGTATAATTCTAATATGTTTATTGCTTATGCATAAGCATCCTTTCTGCCAAAATGGCACTCAAGTTGACATGTGTATACACTTGGTTTTACACTTAGGCCTCTGTGAGCCTAATGCAGATAAAGGGAATGATTAGGAAAATGCTTGCAGGAGAATAATTCTCTCCTTTTCCAGTGTTTGGGGATATAGTTCTGTTGCTTGTGTAGCCATAAGATACTGTACATACATAATACAGTGATATCAGCAGGCTCAGACACATAAGAAAAATGGTAGATATATGGAAAATATTTAGGAAGAAACAAACACACCTTGAGTGAGTACTGAATGAGCTCAGTGGCCAGAGACTACCAACACTACTGGGAATGGAGATGGGAAAACTGGGATGGATGAGGAATGGAGTGGAGTGGCTTGAATCCTGAATAATAATACTCTACACTACAACACTGTATTGCAGAGCTTGTTGGTATATATTGTCCTCCAAATCTGGAAGATGAAAAGGCAGGACTTTCTAAGAGAGTACATATGTCCCCCTCCTCACTGTTAAATGAAAGAAGCTTATGACTAAGCAGAAGGATACAGCTAGCATCGTCAAGTGACTATTTGTACTTTCCTTTTTGCAATAGGTCAAAAATGAATTTGCGTTCTTTAATTTCTATCTTTAGCCTGAATTTGGGATAACTCTTTGTCCTTTCAGAAGCCCACACACTGACGCAACACTTCTTTCCCTGGCTCCTACCTATTTATTTTCTTTCAGAGTGTGCAAATTGCACTGAGATATTCAAATTTCTTCACCATGTTTGGATTACAATGACTATAATAAGAATCAGGAGAGATAACTGGCATAAAATGAATATATTGTGGTGACAAGACCTGTAAATGCAAAACGGGCAAAAGGAACTCTAAAGCCCAGGGACAGTATGCACATTGACTTTACCAATCATAATAATAATATATTATTATTATTATATTATTATCTTCATCTTGGGTGTTAGATTTTAGAATGTGATTCCTGGGGGTTTTCCCCAAGTGCCAAGTGTACAAAAAATTTATATATTCTAACTCAGATTTCTTTTTCAAAATTACAATATCTCAGAGAAAGCTATCTGGCAGCTCTAACGAACTTTAAAGGTTAGCCCTCATGCTAGTTAGCATATTATTATGTCTCTATCATTCTTGCTGAATTACTCCAGTCCGCACAACACAAAGCCAAAATAAAAAAAGAAGAAAAGAAAAGAAAAACACAGAAAGGCAACATTATAATTCATAAATACTAGAGCTTCTGTCTGTTTTTTGTTTTTTTTGAAAAAAAAATCTATTGGAAGTCTGTTCAAAACTGATCCTGATAGCTCCTAAGTACTTCAGAAGCTCACCATCCCCCTGCCCGAGGTGTTAATGTTCCCATAAGTGGTTAGCTACCCAAACATATTGCGGATTTCATCCCCTCTAGCACTCGCTCGTGTTTCTGCGGATTAGCATAAGGTAGGACTTTTCATGAAATGTTTCACTGACAGTTTTTACATTGAATTTCACAAGCTTCTGCAGACCTAAAGAACGCCAAATGCAACCCTAATCCTCTGTTACAAAGTAAATCGGAATTTTTGAACAGATTCCAGATGTCAATTATGGAATTAACGAGGATATACAATCTACTTGCCTCCTTCAGCTGGATGAAAAATGATGCTCTTGTCAGGCTAACCTGTCTTAAATGTAAGCGCATATTATATATATATTATTATATATATATATATATATATGAATTAAAATGTTGATTATTAAATCTCCCCATTGAAGTGGAGGCTATTAACATATTTGAGAATTAACCATTTTCCCAGGGAATGAGCCATGATGAATACTGAGCTGTTGCTTGACAACGATGATTTTAGGCGGTATTATGAAGGATCAAAATGCAAGCTTTTAGTAATTAAGAAGGTTTAGAGAAGTACTCCGCAGAGCACCACTACTTGGAAATGATAGTGTGGGGCTAACCCATTCACTCTACAGCTTCAAAGCAACGTTCTCCATTGCCTCATTTGTAACATACAGCAGAGTTCTAGTCCCTGTGGATTTTAGTGTTCTCCTCCTTCTCCTTCCAGAGAATTCTTACAAAATGCAGAATCCTGGATCAGTTGTCTGATGGCGGTGCAGAAAGCACCATGACTCATAGAATTGGAAGAGATGACAGGGATCACCAAGTCCAACCCCCTGCCATGCAGAAATACATAATCAAATAACTGCCAATAGATGGCCTTCCAGCATCTGATTAAAATCCTCCCAAGAAGGAGATCCCACCCCTTTTCCAAGGCAGCATTTCCATTACTGAACAGCTCTTACCCTGAGATTTCTTCCAATGTTTATGTTAATCTCTTTCCTGTAGCTTGCAAACATTGTTCTGTGTCTTAGTCTCTGAAGCAGCAGAATACAAGCTTGCTCCATCTTCAATATGATATCTTTATATGTCACCCCCTAACTGTTCTTCTTCATCTCAACATACCCAGATCCCTTAGCAACCCCTTATAGGGCATGGTTTCCAGCCCATTCATTATTTTGTTACCCTCTTCTGGACATGTTCCACCTTGTCAACATCCTTCTTGAATTGTTGTGTCCAGAATAGAACACAATATTCCAGATGAGGCCTGAGCAAAGCAGAACAGAAGCACTATTATTTCCCCTCATTCGACACTATACACCTATCAATTCAGCCTAAAATTGCATTGACTTTCTTTCTTGCCGCATCCCTTTGCTGATTCATGTTCACCCTGTGGTAGACTAAGAATCTGAAATCCCTTTCACATGTACAGTTGTCAACCAAGGTCACTCATCCTGTATCTGTTTATTTCATTTTAGTGCCCCCAATGCAGTATCCTATCTGAAATACATTTTGTTTAGTTTTGGCCATCTTTCTAATCTGTTAAGGTAATTTTGAACTCTGGTCTGGCCCTCTGGGATATTGGCTAGCCCTTCTAATTTGGTGTCATCTGAAAATTTGATAAGCATTCCATCATCCAGGTCACTGACAGAGATGTTGAGTAGCACTGGGCCCAAGATACAATCCCAAGGCACCCTGCAAGTCAGTCTTCTCCAGGATGAGGAGGAGCCGTTGTTGAGTACTTCTGAGTTCAGTCAGTCAACCAATTACAAACCACCTGTGTAACATTGTCAACTGACTTTTATTAGCTTTTTGCAAGGCCTCATGGGGGACCTGTCAAAGGCCTTACTGAATCAAGATGCACTACATCTACAGCATTCCCTTCATCTACTAAGCTTGTTGATTTTATAGAAAACAGAGAGAGAGATAAGATTATTTTGGCATGACTGTTTCATAGGGAAGCTTCCTTCTTCAGATGTTGTTGGCCTCTGCTTCCCATCGTAGGGTGAATGAAGGCAGGGATTATGGAAGCTGAAGTCCAACAATATCTGGAAGGTTACCAACCCCCTAAAATAAGCCATTTTAAAAAATGTTCGCCTGCAGCTACCTCTTTTTGTTTTAGACTCTTTTATACATACCTAAATCCTGGCTCGATATTTCAAATGATGCTTTGAATGAGTGAAGAAGATATGGTTTATGCAACAGCATAGCCACTTTGTAATTACATGGTGTTGTGAATTCTGGATGGAGAAATTTAAATCTTGTGTTAGAGAAAATGTCAACAGTCCATGAGTAGAATTAAAATACAGAATTATAGACCTATTATGTAAAGGCTTCCAAAACTGTGCTTTTTTTCTAGCTCTCTTTGCATTTATCATCTCATAGAATGCTAAAAGGGTTGCAAGAGGTATGAAAAGGAAGAAGCAACCAGCCCCATTTTCTTCTATCTTGTACCTTTAAAAGATTACACCAAGCTTAATTACAACAGATTCAGGTCCCTTATTTGACACTTGCTTAACTTGCTTTTCATGCTTGTTAAAAGTCAATGAGGGCAAACAACTGTGAAAGCCTATAGCTGTGAATCTCTGAGGCATAACTTTTATACTCTGTCTGATATCAATAGGCTTGTTGTGTCGCACCAGATGTATATGCATGAGTTCTCTTAGCATGATGGTCAGAGAAATTACAAGAATCAGGATGTCTGATCTTATGAATTATAACCAAGCTTTGTTCCAGCATCAGCGGAAATACTTTTGGAACAAAAGGGAATGGTGTTGTAAGGTTGGTAAAGGTCAACTTTCTGTTGTGGAAGGGGCAAATAATTTTCAGGAGAAGGTCTATTTTACATAAGTACTTCTTTGTTTGTTGTTTTATATATATTTCTCTTTTTTTAAAAATGAAAATGCTGAGGAAGCAAATGTACCAACCCAAGGTGTGAAGTTGAAGCTTTCATGGCTGGCATCCATAGTTTTTTGTGGTTTTTTTGGCTATGGGGCCATGTTCTAGAAGATTTTCTTCCTGATGTTTTGCCAGCATTCTGAAGATGCCAGCCACAGATGCTGGCAAAAGTCAGGAAGAAACTCTTCTAGACATGGCCACATAATAATAATAATAATAATAATAATAGGTTTTATTTATATACGCCCAATCACTGGGAATCCGAGCGGTTTACAATAGAGGGGATAACAGACATCCCTGCCCACAGGCTTACAATCAAAAAGACACGACACAAAGGAGAAGGGAATGGTGAGGGGGGGAGGGATCAGGTCCAGCATTCTTCTCTCCCTCTGAGGCCTGGACCAAGACAGATGGACCCGAGGGAGGGCTCTTCTTCTTCGGCTAGCCCCTGATGGTATACTGGCCAGCCTTCTCTCTCTCCCTCCCAGAGCCGAACGATGACAGTTGGGAGGGAGACCTCTTTCTTCAGGCCAGCCCCTGATGGTACTGGGCCAGCCTTCTCTCTCCCTCAGAGGCGAAAGATGACAGTTAGGAGGGAGGGCCTCTTCTTCAGGCCGCCCTGATGAACTGGGCCAGCCTACTCTCTCCCTCAGAGGCTGAAGATACAGTTAGGGAGGGGAGCCTCTTTCTTCAGGCTAGCCCCTGATGGTACTGGGCCAGCTCTCTCTCCCTCAGAGGCCGAAGATGACAGTTAGGGAGGGAGGAGCCTCCTTCTTCAGGCCAGCCCCTGATGAGGGCCAGCCTCTCTCTCCCTCAGAGGCGAAAGATGACAGTTAGGAAGGGAGGAGCCTCTGTCTCAGGCTAGCCCCTGATGGTACTGGGCCAGCCTTCTCTCTCCCTCAGAGGCCGAACATGACAGTTAGGGGGAGGGCTCCTTCTTCTGGCTAGCCCCTGATGGATACTGGGCAGCCTTCTCTCCCTCAGAGGCCGACGATGACAGTTAGGGAGGGAGGAGCCTCTTTTTCAGGCAGCCCCTGATGTACTGGCCAGCCTACTCTCTCCCTCAGAGGCTGAACGATGACAGTTGGGAGGGAGGAGCCCTCTGTTTCAGGCAGCCCCTGATGGTACTGGCCAGCTCTCTCTCCCTCAGGGCCGAACAGATGACAGTTAGGGAGGGAGGAGCCTCTGTCTTCAGGCTAGCCCTTGTTACTGGGCCAGCCTTCTCTCTCCCTCAGAGGCCGAACGATGACTTAGGGGGGAGGAGCCTCTGTTCTTCAGGCCATAGCCCTGCTGGTACTATGGCCGCTACTCTCTCCCTCAGAGGGCCGAACGATGACAGTTAGGGAGGGAGCCTGAAAAAACCCCGCAAAAAACAACCCAGCGGTGCTTTATAGCACCAAGCATACCATGGTTCATTGCCATTTCAGATCACGAGTAGGAATATTACCCAAGTCATATTGCAGGATATACTACTATAGTTCTCTCCTCCATTCAGGTTTAGCCTCTTGTTGTGATAGATTACTTAGTAAAGTCAGCTCACACTAGTTTAATAGATATAATCAAAGAAAGACTTTGGTAGGACCAATATTGTCTTCCTGTTCACACAGGAAGAAGCTCAAGTTGAGAAAAATATTTTGGACTTTCCCTCCCAGAAGCCCCAGACAGCATGGAGAATAATTAGAGATTCTGAAATCTAAAGTTAAAACATTGTGAAGGCCAAAGTTGAGGTCCACTTCTCTGGATCAGTGATGGCTCCCATCTGTGTTGGATGATGGCCAGAAACCTATTGTCAGTCTTATTTATTTATTTGCCTACCTTTCTTCTGATATGGGACCCAAGGAGGATAGAACAGACTTACTGAAAGAGTGTGATTCATCTATCACCACTCAAAAATTGATTCAGTTGGGTCTATTTTATTTGGGACTAACCAATACAACTGAGACTTATAAAACCCAGAAGGACCAAATTAAGGACCTAGTTCAATATACATGGGAAGCCCACCTTAGGAAAAAGAGGGAGCCTTTGTGGCGCAGTAGTCACTGTACTGCAACCACAAGTTTGTGAGCTTGATCCCAGCCAGGGGCTCCAGGGTACACTCAGACTTGCATCCTTCCATAGGTTGCTAAAATGAGTACCCAGCTTCTTGGGGGTAATTAGCTTATACATTGTAAACCTCTTAGGAAGTGCTTGGTTCATGGATAAGTGGTATAGAAATGTACTTGCTATTGTTATTGCTATCAAAGGAGCTCCAGAAAGAGCTACTGTATTTTCTGGCATATAAGACTACTTATTAACCCAGGAAAATCTTCTCAAAAGTCAGGGGTCGTCTTATATGCCAGGTGTCGTCTTATAGGACGGGTGCTGAAACTTCTGAGCCGGACTGGAGAATCTGTGGTTGCCGCATATGGTGGAAGGAGCTCAAAAACAGCCATGGCTGCATCCCCTCCATATGTGGTGACCATATGAAAGCAGCAAGGGCGGTGCTGTACAAGTACGGTAGAAGAAAATCTTGGAGACAGGGAGGGCTGGGCAGGCAGGGAGAGCTGACCAATCCAAGCAGGCTTTGTATACACCATGTTTTCCTGCTAAGTACCTGCATGTCATAAGCATTTGAATTAAAATTACCATATTGAAATCAAATCTGATGTTTTTTTAAAAAAATTATTTGGTGTGCACTAGAAGAGGGGTAGTCTTTATACGGTGAGTTTTAACTGGAAAAGTTGGGGGTCGTCTTATATGCCGGAAAATGGTAGTTATTCCTTAGACCAATGGAGACTAAGAGCTATGGTATGAAGGATGCTAAAATAAATTCTTTATCAAATTCCTGTACAAAATGACCAAATCTACACCATATTGACAACTGTATGGATGGGTACATTCATTCATTGGATCTTGCTCATTTTTGGCAGCTGCAATGTGTAAACTGAGAAAAACCCAGAGCATGGAAAAGTTACTTTATGGGACTACAACTCTTAGACTCTCTCAGCCCCCAACAAGGACATACATTTTGAGAAAATTTCTTCTTGCTAATTCATGCAGAAACAAGTGGGAATAAACAATGGGCTAAAACCACATTAAAATTAGAAGACAGGCTGTAGACCATCCCTCCAAATAATATACCAGGCAGTCTGTGTTAAGAACTGGTGTGGCTCTTGGCTTAGCTATAAAAAGCTCAAGTTTGAGTTGCTCTGGTTATTTATTTATTTATTTATTTATTACAAGGCACTACATCTAAAGAACTGTGTCTACTTCAATTCCATTTGCTGATTTCTGTAGCACTCATGCTCCCAAGTAGTTAAAGCCAATGCTGACTACTGTGAGTTGAATGAAGTTTATTCATACTCTTGGCTAATGTGACTGTAAAACCTGATTAAAAAACCAAATGTTATTTAAAACTAATATTGTGTAGAAACAAAGACACAATATTTGTTGTGTTCCTTCCAAAAGTGCAGTTCTTTTAAGATAGCTTGCCACTTTTGTCACCCAGCAGATTAATCTGTGCTTCTTGTGTGGAAGAGCTTTTGCACTGAGCTTCACTTTGGAAAAGTCAGATACAAAACTCCATGGTGGATAATTCTAATTGAGAGATAATATAGTTATACCTCAGTTAGCAAACTAGATTTATTCTGGGCATTACTTCCTTAATAGAATATGTGGTAACAGGGGGAGAAATAATATGGAAAGGGACAGACTTCTAGAATGTTAAAAAGAAAAGCAGTTCAACATGTGTCAGCAATTTTTTAAAATTGAAAACTAACAACATGCACATTTGAAATGAAAGAACTATGTGAGGTAAGGCTTGCATAAATAAACAAAAAACATTCTGAAATATCTAAAGTCCACTCGAAGGCTTCTTCAAAAGCAGCTCCAGGAATGAATTTTCTTTCACTAGCCTCCACTTTTTGTTGTTGATTTCCATTTTTGGCTACCAAAATGGTGGTCAAATTTATACAGGTTGAGTCTTCCATATGCAAAATGTTTGGGGCCAGTAATGTTTTGGATTTAGGGTGTTTTCTTTTATTTTTAATTATTTGTATACACATAATGAGATATCCCAGAGATGAGACCCAAGTCCAAACATGAAATTAATTTATGTATTGTATCTTAAAACATCTAACCAAAAATACTTTTGGGTCTCCCCATCCTTTAATATTTTTTTGACTATCTTGCCTGATGAAGAGTAATGGAGATCTCCAATGTTTACACATTAGCTGTACTAATCTTACATAAAACTATTCCCCATCTTTCGATACTGGATGTTAACAGTTCGTATAGTACTACAAGTTATGGCCATAGCTTCTGCCACACAGTCTTTTCTCAATCCTATTCTTGTTTAAACAGCATTTTCTAAATAACAGCACTGCTTTGAAAAATGTTATTGTTAGGCACGCAATAACCAAGCACGATAAATACCAAGTAGAGCAAAAGAACATCTGGCACCATGTATTTCAAGGTATTTATGTAGTTGGGTTTATGTATTTATTCCACAATACCCTGCTGGCTTGGGATGTGTTCCTAAAATATTGTGCTCAATTAATATCCTAAATGGATCAGAATGTAAACTGAATGTGCTTCTAAACTACTGTGAGCCTTTAAAGAGGGTTGAAAAGTTTTAATGGAACTGTACAGCTGAAGAAGATCAAAGTTCAGGAGCTACAGAAGCTATTTACAGCAGTAGGATGTGCCACATGTGTGCAGAATAAGGATTATCCTTTTCATAAAGAATCACATTACCCAGAAATGGGTAAAACTTGGCATGTGGGATGCCTGCAGCCCTCACAGATCATTTTTGTGTCCAGGACCATGTTATCAATGGGTCAGTTGGTACAGATGCTCCAGGTTGTTTTCTGGCTAAGGGCCCAGTGCTAAAAGGCAAAAAGGTATTGCTGGCTTCCCCTGTTTCTCCAGCCTCATTCCAAGATTCCTATATTGTTGTTTTATTTCATTTCCACATCACTCTTGCTAAAAACCAGGTGGTACAAAGGGACCCAAAGCACCTTAATGTGACCTTGTTTGGGGCCTATCAGACAGCTACATACCAGCCAACTGGCCCAATTTGGTAGGGATGGTCTTGACTAATCCTCTATCTTTCTACTTTTTCAGCTGCTTTAAAATGTCCCAGTTTATCTCCTTCTCCTCCCTCTCCCTCCCCCTTTCCCCAGCTTACTTCAGTTGCTTCAAACTGAGTTCAAAAAAAGCAAAGGTAGTCTGCATTCAGTTAACTCATCAGAAGGAAGAGGAGGGGTGATAATGGAATCTTGACCTTTCCAGTAGGCTCATGCAAAAGCAAAATGCCACAGCATCTCCTAGTTTGTGTATTGTTCCTCATGAGAAACTTTGGCCATGTTGACCACACTGTTATGTTGCTTGGCCACATGTGGTCTGATTTTTCATCTTTGAAATGTTTGAAGGTAAGCGGCTCCCCTGAAACTTTTAAAGTGAGAAATGTATTTTTGACATACTACAGGTTTGTTTTTGTTTTTTGTCAGAATAGAGGATTGTCCCTGCCCTCCACAACCTCAAATACAAATAATAAACCCAGGAATGTACTTCTGCACTCTCTTCTCTTCTCATGTTTAGTTAATTGAGTGAAAACTAGAATTGTAGTTCAAATTTTGTTTGATCCTTTTCTGACCTGGTACAGTCCATCTTGGGGGCTAAGAGTGACAAATTAGCCCCCAGACAGTTTGAAGCTGTCCACACCTGTATTGTAAAGTGGGCTATGGGCAAGCCTCCCTTTGTAGGAGGCAATGTATACACAGCCTGCCTTCTATTGTATCCAGCAAAATGTCTTCTGATTCTGACTGTCTATTCAGTCAACATCTATGTGGGTGTGCATTGTTTCACTTGTTTCACTTGATCCAACTATTGGCACAGAGAGGTTCCAAGTCTGCAGCATCTACCCAATTTGGGTTCCATTCGGGGGGGGGGGGGGGAGTTCTCAGAAGACCTAGTAGTGGTGCAAAAATTAAGAGGGGGTTGCAGGGTTAGTCTGTTATAACAACAGCAACAACAACAAACCAAACACAAAGTGGTACTGTAATGCCTTAAAACATTTTTTAAAATGGCCTGGACTCACAAACAGTTTCACTTCATTTGTAGAGTTGCCCAGTTTCAGGTTACTAGCTGAAACCACTAGTAATTGTTCTGTTTCCAGGCTGGAAGACAACTCTCAAGTTGAATGGAGAAGAAGGTTTGGGTTTTGTGTGTCAGGGGATATCCTGGGCATCCATTTCTACTCATTTTCAGCTGATGCCAGGCTTATTGGCTTATCTTGAAATTGTTCTGTGAATGCTTGGCAAACAGGGATGCCAGGAGTGAGGGCAGGGGTCTTGAAAAAGAACCCAAATGGCACTTGGACCTACTGTGCCATTTGGAGTAAGGCAGGAAGCAGAATGCCAGTACTGTAGCTCATAAGGCCCTGTCACAGCACTGCAATTTTTTTTGGGGGGGGGGGGGGGAGAAAACAATGTAAGAGCTGGTAGTGAGTCTTCTATAAGTATCAGAAGCCTAGAAGGGCCTAGAAAAAACAAAGCAATTTAAACACTCCACAATTCAGACAGTGGCTGGTGCATTAGTACTGACACCTGCATGCATACGTCTCACTACATGTGGGATGAATTAGTCACCATACTGCAATGGATGTATTCTGCTCAGAGTAGTGCAAGCGGAATTGTGCATACAACATTTTCACATTACAGACTGGACACTGCACATCATTCATTATGTATTATGCATGGCCCAATGGCATCCAGTCATTGACATGTGTTGGAAATATTGCTGTTCTGCATGGAGACTGTAAAGTGCTGGAATAGCAGATCTTCACATGTAGATATTTATATGACATTGAGAGGATAGTGAATTCCAGCTGGCGTCTACTGCTCCTGCATTAGACAGGTAACACTCCCAGGGTGACCAGACATCCTCTTTTTCCAGGACATTTAGCATGACCAGTGGGAATTCTGAGAGTAGTGGAACAAAAGTAATTTCTCTTCACACTTTACAGTTCAGTATGATAAAATCTGGATGATTGGGGCCAGGGCTGGTGCACAATATATGGGCGGGTTACAGACCGCCCATTTGGGGCGGTCTGTACCCGCCCCTTTCCCCGGT